>NC_134413.1:82677371-82880629 GCF_038048845.1 Mixophyes fleayi | reverse complement strand
TATTCAAGATTCAAGATTCATGATTCAATTCATGATTCATGATTAGACTCATGATTCATGATTCAATTCATGATTCATGATTAGACTCATGATTCATGATTCAATTCATGATTCATGATTCATGATTTGTTTTGTGTTTCATGATTTAATTCATGATTCAAATCATGATTCATGATTAAATTCATGATTCATGATTCGATTCATGATTCATGATTCGATTCATGATTCGATTCATGATTCATGATTCGATTCATGATTCATGATTCATGAATCATGAATCGAATCATGATTCAATTCATGATTCGATTCATGATTCATGGTTTAATTCATGATTCATGATTCAATTCATGATTCATGATTCAATTAATGATTCATGATTCAATTCATGATTCATGATTCAATTCATGATTTGTGATTCATGATTCTATTTATGATTCATGATTCGATTCATGATTTGAATCATGATTCATGATTCGATTCATGATTCAATTCATGATTTATGATTCAATTCATGAATCATGATTCAATTCATGATTCATGATTCGATTCATGATTCAATTCATAAATCATGATTTGATTCATGATTCATGATTCGATTCATGATTCGATTCATGATTCATGATTCGAATAATGATTCATGATTCAATTCATGATTGAATTCATGATTTATGATTCAATTCATGATTCATAATTCATGGCTCAATTCATGATTCGATTCATGATTCATGATTCAATTCATGATTCGATTCATGATTCAATTTATGATTCATGATTCAATTCATGATTCATGATTCATGATTCAATTCATTATTCATGATTCGATTAATGATTCATGATTCGATTCATGATTCAATTCATGATTCATGATTTATGATTCAATTCATGATTTATGATTCGATTCATGATTCATGATTCGATTCATGATTCATGATTCGATTCATGATTCATGATTCGATTCATTATTCAATTCATGATTCATTTCATGATTCATGATTTATGATTCAATTCATGATTCAATTCATGATTCAATTCATGATTCATGATTCGATTTATGATTCATGATTCAATTCAGGATTCATGATTCATGATTCGATTCATGATTCATTTCATAATTCATTCTATGAATAATGATTCAATGCATGATTCATGATTCATTTCATGATTCATGATTCATTTCATGATTCATAATTCATGATTCGATTCATGATTCATGATTCGATTCATGATTCATGATTCGATTCATGATTCATGATTCGATTCATGATTCATGATTCGATTCATGATTCATGATTCGATTAATGATTCATGATTCAATTCATGATTCATGATTGAATTCATGATTCAATTCATGATTCAATTCATTATTCATGATTCGATTAATGATTCAAGATTCATGATTCAATTCATGATTTATGATTCAATTTATGATTCATGATTCATGATTCAATTCATGATTCATGATTCAATTCATGATTCATGATTCAATTCATGATTCAAGATTCATGATTCAATTCATGATTCAAGATTCATGATTCAATTCATGATTCATAATTCGATTAATGATTCATGATTCGATTCATGATTCAATTCATGATTCATGATTCATGATTCATGATTCGATTCATGATTCATGATTCGATTCATGATTCATGATTCAATTCATGATTCATGATTCAATTCATGATTCATGATTCGATTAATGATTCATGATTCGATTAATGATTCATGATTCAATTCATGATTCATGATTGAATTCATGATTCATGATTGAATTCATGATTCAATTCATGATTCAATTCATTATTCATGATTCGATTAATGATTCAAGATTCATGATTCAATTCATGATTTATGATTCAATTTATGATGCATGATTCAATTTATGATTCAAGATTCATGATTCAATTCATGATTCAAGATTCATGATTCAATTCATGATTCATAATTTGATTAATGATTCATGATTCGATTCATGATTCAATTCATGATTCATGATTTATGATTCGATTCATGATTCCTGATTCAATTCATAATTCATGATTCAATTCATGATTCATGATTCGATTCATGATTCATGATTCGATTCATGATTCATGATTCATTTCATGATTCAATTCATGATTCATGATTCAATTCATAATTCATGATTCAATTCATGATTCATGATTTAATGATTAAATTCATGATTCAAGATTCATGATTCAATTCATGATTCAATTTGATTAATGATTCATGATTCGATTCATGATTCAATTCATGATTCATGATTTATGATTCGATTCATGATTCCTGATTCAATTCATAATTCATGATTCAATTCATGATTCATGATTCGATTCATGATTCATGATTCGATTCATGATTCATGATTCGATTCATGATTCATGATTCATTTCATGATTCAATTCATGATTCATGATTCAATTCATAATTCATGATTCAATTCATGATTCATGATTTAATGATTCAATTCATGTTTTATGATTTAATTCATGATTCATGATCCGATTTATGATTCATGATTCATGATTCAATTCATGATTCAATTCATGATTCGATTTATGATTCATGATTCGATTTATGATTCATGATTCGATTTATGATTCATGATTCAATTCATGATTCATGATTCAATTCATGATTTGTGATTCATGATTCTATTTATGATTCATGATTCGATTCATGATTCATGATTCGAATAATGATTCATGATTCAATTCATGATTTATGATTCAATTCATGATTCATGATTCGATTCATGATTCATGATTCATGATTCGATTCATGATTCGATTCATGATTCATGATTCAATTCATGATTCATGATTCAATTCATGATTCATGATTCATGATTCAATTCATGATTCATGATTCTATTTATGATTCATGATTCGATTCATGATTCATGATTCGAATAATGATTCATGATTCAATTCATGATTTATGATTCAATTCATGATTCATGATTCGATTCATGATTCATGATTCGATTCATGATTCATGATTCGATTCATGATTCGATTCATGATTCATGATTCAATTCATGATTCATGATTCATAATTCAATTCATGATTAATGATTTGATTAATGATTCATGATTCGATTCATGATTCATGATTCATTTCATGATTCATTTCATGATTCATTTCATGATTCATGATTCAATTCATGATTCAATTCATGATTCAAATCATGATTCGTGATTCAAATAAATGTTCAATTCATGATTCATGATTCAATTCATGATTCATTATTCATGATTCAATTCATGATTCATAAATCATGATTCAATTCATGATTCATAAATCATGATTCGATTCATGATTCATGATTCAATTCATGATTCATGATTCAATTCATGACTCAATTCATGATTCAATTCATGATTTGTTATTCATGATTCGATTCATAATTCGATTCATGATTCATGATTTGATTCATGATTGAATTCATGATTCAGTTCATTATTCATGATTCGATTCATGATTCAAGATTCATGATTCAATTCATGATTTATGATTTAATTTATGATTCATGATTCAATTCATGATTCAGTTCATGATTATGATTCGATTCAGGATTCATGATTGAATTCATAGTTCATGAATCATGATTCGATTCCTGATTCCTGATTCAATTCATGATTCATGATTCAATTCATGATTCATGATTGATGAATCATGATTTAATTCTTGATCCGTGATTCAATTCATGATTCATGATTCAATTCATGATTTAATTCTATATTCAAGATTCGATTCATGATTCAAGAATCATGATTCAATTCATGATTTAATTCATGATTCATGATTTGATTCTTGATTCATGATTTGATTTATTATTCATAATTCAATTCATGATTCATGATTCGATTCATGTTTTATGATTCAATTCATGATTAAATTCATGATTCATTTCATAATTCATGATTCATGATTGAATTCATGATTCAATTCTTGATTCATGATTCAATTCTTGATTCATGATTCATGATTCAATTCATGATTCATGATTCAATTCATGATTCAATATTCATGATTCAATTCATGATTCAATTCATGATTCATGATTCAATTCATGATTCATGATTCAATTCATGATTCATGATTTATGATTCGATTCATGATTCATGATTTGATTCATGATTCATGATTTGATTCATGATTCATGATTCGATTCATGATTCATGATTCGATTCATGATTCATGATTCAATTCATGATTCATGATTCATGATTCAATTCATGATTCATGATTCACTTCATGATTCATGATTCATAATTCAATTCATGATTAATGATTCGATTCATGATTCATGATTCGATTCATGATTCGATTCATGATTCATTTCATGATTCATGATTCATAATTCAATTCATGATTAATGATTCGATTAATGATTCATGATTCGATTCATGATTCATGATTCATGATTCATGATTCAATTCATGATTCAATTCATGATTCAAATCATGATTCGTGATTCAAATAAATGTTCAATTCATGATTCATGATTCAATTCATGATTCATTATTCATGATTCAATTCATGATTCATAAATCATGATTCGATTCATGATTCATGATTCAATTCATGATTTGTTATTCATGATTCGATTCATAATTCGATTCATGATTCATGATTTGATTCATGATTCATGATTCAATTCATGACTCAATTCATGATTCAATTCATGATTTGTTATTCATGATTCGATTCATAATTCGATTCATGATTCATGATTTGATTCATGATTGAATTCATGATTCAGTTCATTATTCATGATTCGATTCATGATTCAAGATTCATGATTCAATTCATGATTTATGATTTAATTTATGATTCATGATTCATGATTCAATTCATGATTCAGTTCATGATTTATGATTCGATTCAGGATTCATGATTGAATTCATAGTTCATGAATCATGATTCGATTCCTGATTCCTGATTCAATTCATGATTCATGATTCAATTCATGATTCATGATTGATGAATCATGATTTAATTCATGATCCGTGATTTAATTCATGATTCATGATTCAATTCATGATTTAATTCTATATTCAAGATTCGATTCATGATTCAAGAATCATGATTCAATTCATGATTTAATTCATGATTCATGATTTGATTCTTGATTCATGATTTGATTTATTATTCATGATTCAATTCATGATTCATAATTCAATTCATGATTCATGATTCGATTCATGTTTTATGATTCAATTCATGATTAAATTCATGATTCATGATTCATTTCATAATTCATGATTCATGATTGAATTCATGATTCAATTCTTGATTCATGATTCATGATTCAATTCATGATTCAATATTCATGATTCAATTCATGATTCAATTCATGATTCATGATTCAATTCATGATTCATGATTTATGATTCGATTCATGATTCATGATTTGATTCATGATTCATGATTCGATTCATGATTCATGATTCGATTCATGATTCATGATTCAATTCATGATTCATGATTCATGATTCATGATTCAATTCATGATTCATGATTCACTTCATGATTCATGATTCATGATTCGATTCATGATTCATGATTCATGATTCGATTCATGATTCATGATTCAATTCATGATTTAAATCATGATTCATGATTCGATTCATGATTCGATTCATGATTAATGATTCGATTCATGATTCATGATTCAATTCATGATACATGATTCATGATTCGATTCATGATTCAATTCATGTTTCATGATTCAATTCATGATTCATATTTCATGATTCAATTCATGAGTCAAGATTCAATTCATGATTCAAGATTCATGATTTGATTCATGATTCATGATTCAATTCATGATTTAATTCATGATTCATGATTTGATTCATGATTCATGAGTTGATTCATGATTAATGATTCGATTCATGATTCATGATTCAATTCATGATACATGATTCATGATTCGATTCCTGATTCAATTCATGATTCATGTTTCATGATTCAATTCATGATTCATGATCCAATTCATGATTCATGATTCATGATTCGATTCATGATTCATGATTCAATTCATTATTCATGATTCGATTCATGATTCAAGATTCATGATTCAATTCATGATTCATGATTCGACTCATGATTCATGATTCAATTCATGATTCATGATTAGACTCATGATTCATGATTCAATTCATGATTCATGATTCATGATTCGTTTTGTGTTTCATGATTCAATTCATGATTCAAATCATGATTCATGATTAAATTCATGATTCATGATTCATAATTCGATTCATGATTCATGATTCATGATTTGATTCATGATTCATGAATCATGAATCATGAATCGAATCATGATTCGATTCATGAATCGATTCATGATTCAATTCATGATTCATGGTTTAATTCATGATTCATGATTCAATTCATGATTTATTATTTAATTTATGATTCATGATTCATGATTCAATTCATGATTCAGTTCATGATTTATGATTCGATTCAGGATTCATGATTGAATTCATAGTTCATGAATCATGATTCGATTCCTGATTCCTGATTCAATTCATGATTCATGATTCAATTCATGATTCATGATTGATGAATCATGATTTAATTCATGATCCGTGATTCAATTCATGATTCATGATTCAATTCATGATTTAATTCTATATTCAAGATTCGATTCATGATTCAAGAATCATGATTCAATTCATGATTTAATTCATGATTCATGATTTGATTCTTGATTCATGATTTGATTTATTATTCATAATTCAATTCATGATTCATGATTCGATTCATGATTCATGATTCGATTCATGATTCAATTCATGAATCATGATTTAATTCATGATTCAATTCATGATTCGTGATTCAATTCATGATTCATGATTCGTTCATGATTTGTTTCGTGTTTCATGATTCAATTCATGATTCAAATCATGATTCATGATTAAATTCATGATTCATGATTTGATTCATGATTCATGATTCAATTCATGATTCATGATTCAATTCATGATTCATGATTCATGATTTATGATTCAATTCATGATTCATGATTTATTTCATGATTCATTTCATGATTCATATATCATGATTCAATTCATGATTCATTTCATGATTCATTTCATGATTCATGATTCAATTCATGATTTATGATTCGATTCATGATTCAATTCATTATTCATGATTCGATTCATGATTCAAGATTCAAGATTCATGATTCAATTCATGATTCATGATTAGACTCATGATTCATGATTCAATTCATGATTCATGATTAGACTCATGATTCATGATTCAATTCATGATTCATGATTCATGATTTGTTTTGTGTTTCATGATTTAATTCATGATTCAAATCATGATTCATGATTAAATTCATGATTCATGATTCGATTCATGATTCATGATTCGATTCATGATTCGATTCATGATTCATGATTCGATTCATGATTCATGATTCATGAATCATGAATCATGAATCGAATCATGATTCAATTCATGATTCGATTCATGATTCATGGTTTAATTCATGATTCATGATTCAATTCATGATTCATGATTCAATTAATGATTCATGATTCAATTCATGATTCATGATTCAATTCATGATTTGTGATTCATGATTCTATTTATGATTCATGATTCGATTCATGATTTGAATCATGATTCATGATTCGATTCATGATTCAATTCATGATTTATGATTCAATTCATGAATCATGATTCAATTCATGATTCATGATTCGATTCATGATTCAATTCATAAATCATGATTTGATTCATGATTCATGATTCGATTCATGATTCGATTCATGATTCATGATTCGAATAATGATTCATGATTCAATTCATGATTGAATTCATGATTTATGATTCGATTCATGATTCATAATTCATGGCTCAATTCATGATTCGATTCATGATTCATGATTCAATTCATGATTCGATTCATGATTCAATTTATGATTCATGATTCAATTCATGATTCATGATTCATGATTCAATTCATTATTCATGATTCGATTAATGATTCATGATTCGATTCATGATTCAATTCATGATTCATGATTTATGATTCAATTCATTATTCATGATTCGATTCATGATTCAAGATTCAAGATTCATGATTCAATTCATGATTCATGATTAGACTCATGATTCATGATTCAATTCATGATTCATGATTAGACTCATGATTCATGATTCAATTCATGATTCATGATTCATGATTTGTTTTGTGTTTCATGATTTAATTCATGATTCAAATCATGATTCATGATTAAATTCATGATTCATGATTCGATTCATGATTCATGATTCGATTCATGATTCGATTCATGATTCATGATTCGATTCATGATTCATGATTCATGAATCATGAATCATGAATCGAATCATGATTCAATTCATGATTCGATTCATGATTCATGATTCAATTCATGATTCATGGTTTAATTCATGATTCATGATTCAATTCATGATTCATGATTCAATTAATGATTCATGATTCAATTCATGATTCATGATTCAATTCATGATTTGTGATTCATGATTCTATTTATGATTCATGATTCGATTCATGATTTGAATCATGATTCATGATTCGATTCATGATTCAATTCATGATTTATGATTCAATTCATGAATCATGATTCAATTCATGATTCATGATTCGATTCATGATTCAATTCATAAATCATGATTTGATTCATGATTCATGATTCGATTCATGATTCGATTCATGATTCGAATAATGATTCATGATTCAATTCATGATTGAATTCATGATTTATGATTCAATTCATGATTCATAATTCATGGCTCAATTCATGATTCGATTCATGATTCATGATTCAATTCATGATTCGATTCATAATTCAATTTATGATTCATGATTCAATTCATGATTCATGATTCATGATTCAATTCATTATTCATGATTCGATTAATGATTCATGATTCGATTCATGATTCAATTCATGATTCATGATTTATGATTCAATTCATGATTTATGATTCGATTCATGATTCATGATTCGATTCATGATTCATGATTCGATTCATGATTCATGATTCGATTCATGATTCATGATTCGATTCATTATTCAATTCATGATTCATTTCATGATTCATGATTTATGATTCAATTCATGATTCAATTCATGATTCAATTCATGATTCATGATTCGATTTATGATTCATGATTCAATTCAGGATTCATGATTCATGATTCGATTCATGATTCATTTCATAATTCATTCTATGAATAATGATTCAATGCATGATTCATGATTCATTTCATGATTCATGATTCATTTCATGATTCATAATTCATGATTCGATTCATGATTCATGATTCGATTCATGATTCATGATTCGATTCATGATTCATGATTCGATTCATGATTCATGATTCGATTCATGATTCATGATTCGATTAATGATTCATGATTCAATTCATGATTCAATTCATGATTCAATTCATTATTCATGATTCGATTAATGATTCAAGATTCATGATTCAATTCATGATTTATGATTCCATTTATGATTCATGATTCATGATTCAATTCATGATTCATGATTCAATTCATGATTCATGATTCAATTCATGATTCAAGATTCATGATTCAATTCATGATTCAAGATTCATGATTCAATTCATGATTCATAATTCGATTAATGATTCATGATTCGATTCATGATTCAATTCATGATTCATGATTCATGATTCATGATTCGATTCATGATTCATGATTCATTTCATAATTCATGATTCGATTCATGATTCATGATTCATTTCATGATTCATAATTCATGATTCAATTCATGATTCATGATTCATGATTCGATTCATGATTCAATTCATGTTTCATGATTCGATTCATGATTCAATTCATGATTCATGATTCAATTAATGTTCAATTCATGATTCAATTTATGATTCATAATTCATGATTCGATTCATGATTCAATTCATGATTCAATTCATGATTTGTGATTCATAATTCATGATTCGATTCATGATTCATGATTCAATTCATAATTCATGATTCATTTCATGATTCATAATTCATGATTCAATTCATGATTCATGATTCATGATTCGATTCATGATTCAATTCATGTTTCATGATTCGATTCATGATTCAATTCATGATTCATGATTCAATTAATGTTCAATTCATGATTCAATTTATGATTCATAATTCATGATTCGATTCATGATTCAATTCATGATTTGTGATTCATAATTCATGATTCGATTCATGATTCATGATTCGATTCATGATTCAATTCATGTTTCAATTCATGATTCATGATTCAATTAATGTTCAATTCATGATTCATGATTCAATTTATGATTCATAATTCGTGATTCATGATTCAATTCATGATTTGTGATTCGATTCATGATTCAATTCATGATTTGTGATTCATGATTCATGATTCGATTCATGATTCATGATTCGATTCATGATTCATGATTCGATTCATGATTCATGATTCGATTAATGATTCATGATTCAATTCATGATTCATGATTGAATTCATGATTCAATTCATGATTCAATTCATTATTCATGATTCGATTAATGATTCAAGATTCATGATTCAATTCATGATTTATGATTCAATTTATGATTCATGATTCAAGATTCAATTCATGATTCATGATTCAATTCATGATTCATGATTCAATTCATGATTCAAGATTCATGATTCAATTCATGATTCAAGATTCATGATTCAATATATGATTCATAATTCATGATTCATGATTCATAATTCAATTCATGATTAATGATTCGATTCATGATTCATGATTCGATTCATGATTCGATTCATGATTCATTTCATGATTCATGATTCATAATTCAATTCATGATTAATGATTCGATTAATGATTCATGATTCATGATTCATGATTCATGATTCAATTCATGATTCAATTCATGATTCAAATCATGATTCGTGATTCAAATAAATGTTCAATTCATGATTCATGATTCAATTCATGATTCATTATTCATGATTCAATTCATGATTCATAAATCATGATTCGATTCATGATTCATGATTCAATTCATGATTTGTTATTCATGATTCGATTCATAATTCGATTCATGATTCATGATTTGATTCATGATTCATGATTCAATTCATGACTCAATTCATGATTCAATTCATGATTTGTTATTCATGATTCGATTCATAATTCGATTCATGATTCATGATTTGATTCATGATTGAATTCATGATTCAGTTCATTATTCATGATTCGATTCATGATTCAAGATTCATGATTCAATTCATGATTTATGATTTAATTTATGATTCATGATTCATGATTCAATTCATGATTCAGTTCATGATTTATGATTCGATTCAGGATTCATGATTGAATTCATAGTTCATGAATCATGATTCGATTCCTGATTCCTGATTCAATTCATGATTCATGATTCAATTCATGATTCATGATTGATGAATCATGATTTAATTCATGATCCGTGATTCAATTCATGATTCATGATTCAATTCATGATTTAATTCTATATTCAAGATTCGATTCATGATTCAAGAATCATGATTCAATTCATGATTTAATTCATGATTCATGATTTGATTCTTGATTCATGATTTGATTTATTATTCATGATTCAATTCATGATTCATAATTCAATTCATGATTCATGATTCGATTCATGTTTTATGATTCAATTCATGATTAAATTCATGATTCATGATTCATTTCATAATTCATGATTCATGATTGAATTCATGATTCAATTCTTGATTCATGATTCATGATTCAATTCATGATTCAATATTCATGATTCAATTCATGATTCAATTCATGATTCATGATTCAATTCATGATTCATGATTTATGATTCGATTCATGATTCATGATTCGATTCATGATTCATGATTAAATTCATGATTCATGATTCATGATTCAATTCATGATTCATGATTCACTTCATGATTCATGATTCATGATTCGATTCATGATTCATGATTCATGATTCGATTCATGATTCATGATTCAATTCATGATTTAAATCATGATTCATGATTTGATTCATGATTCGATTCATGATTAATGATTCGATTCATGATTCAATTCATGATACATGATTCATGATTCGATTCATGATTCAATTCATGTTTCATGATTCAATTCGTGATTCATATTTCATGATTCAATTCATGAGTCAAGATTCAATTCATGATTCAAGATTCATGATTTGATTCATGATTCATGATTCAATTCATGATTTAATTCATGATTCATGATTTGATTCATGATTCATGAGTTGATTCATGATTAATGATTCGATTCATGATTCATGATTCAATTCATGATACATGATTCATGATTCGATTCCTGATTCAATTCATTATTCATGTTTCATGATTCAATTCATGATTCATGATCCAATTCATGATTCATGATTCATGATTCGATTCATGATTCCTGATTCAATTCATTATTCATGATTCGATTCATGATTCAAGATTCATGATTCAATTCATGATTCATGATTCGACTCATGATTCATGATTCAATTCATGATTCATGATTAGACTCATGATTCATGATTCAATTCATGATTCATGATTCGTTTTGTGTTTCATGATTCAATTCATGATTCAAATCATGATTCATGATAAAATTCATGATTCATGATTCATAATTCGATTCATGATTCTTGATTCATGATTCATGATTCGATTCATGATTCATGAATCATGAATCATGAATCGAATCATGATTCGATTCATGATTCGATTCATGATTCATGATTCGATTCATGATTCATGGTTTAATTCATGATTCATGATTCAATTCATGATTTATGATTTAATTTATGATTCATGATTCATGATTCAATTCATGATTCATGATTTATGATTCAATTCATTATTCATGATTCGATTCATGATTCAAGATTCAAGATTCATGATTCAATTCATGATTCATGATTAGACTCATGATTCATGATTCAATTCATGATTCATGATTAGACTCATGATTCATGATTCAATTCATGATTCATGATTCATGATTTGTTTTGTGTTTCATGATTTAATTCATGATTCAAATCATGATTCATGATTCAATTCATGATTCATGATTCAATTCATGATTCATGATTCAATTCATGATTTGTGATTCATGATTCTATTTATGATTCATGATTCGATTCATGATTTGAATCATGATTCATGATTCGATTCATGATTCAATTCATGATTTATGATTCAATTCATGAATCATGATTCAATTCATGATTCATGATTCGATTCATGATTCAATTCATAAATCATGATTTGATTCATGATTCATGATTCAATTCATGATTCGATTCATGATTCATGATTCGAATAATGATTCATGATTCAATTCATGATTGAATTCATGATTTATGATTCAATTCATGATTCATAATTCATGGCTCAATTCATGATTCGATTCATGATTCATGATTCAATTCATGATTCGATTCATGATTCAATTTATGATTCATGATTCAATTCATGATTCATGATTCATGATTCAATTCATTATTCATGATTCGATTAATGATTCATGATTCGATTCATGATTCAATTCATGATTCATGATTTATGATTCAATTCATGATTTATGATTCGATTCATGATTCATGATTCGATTCATGATTCATGATTCGATTCATGATTCATGATTCGATTCATGATTCATGATTCGATTCATTATTCAATTCATGATTCATTTCATGATTCATTTCATGATTCATGATTTATGATTCAATTCATGATTCAATTCATGATTCAATTCATGATTCATGATTCGATTTATGATTCATTATTCAATTCAGGATTCATGATTCATGATTCGATTCATGATTCATTTCATAATTCATTCTATGAATAATGATTCAATGCATGATTCATGATTCATTTCATGATTCATGATTCATTTCATGATTCATAATTCATGATTCGATTCATGATTCATGATTCGATTCATGATTCATGATTCGATTCATGATTCATGATTCGATTCATGATTCATGATTCGATTCATGATTCATGATTCGATTAATGATTCATGATTCAATTCATGATTCATGATTGAATTCATGATTCAATTCATGATTCAATTCATTATTCATGATTCGATTAATGATTCAAGATTCATGATTCAATTCATGATTTATGATTCAATTTATGATTCATGATTCATGATTCAATTCATGATTCATGATTCAATTCATGATTCATGATTCAATTCATGATTCAAGATTCATGATTCAATTCATGATTCAAGATTCATGATTCAATTCATGATTCATAATTCGATTAATGATTCATGATTCGATTCATGATTCAATTCATGATTCATGATTCATTTCATGATTCATGATTTATGATTCAATTCATGATTCAATTCATGATTCAATTCATGATTCATGATTCGATTTATGATTCATGATTCAATTCAGGATTCATGATTCATGATTCGATTCATGATTCATTTCATAATTCATTCTATGAATAATGATTCAATGCATGATTCATGATTCATTTCATGATTCATGATTCATTTCATGATTCATAATTCATGATTCGATTCATGATTCATGATTCGATTCATGATTCATGATTCGATTCATGATTCATGATTCGATTCATGATTCATGATTCGATTCATGATTCATGATTCGATTAATGATTCATGATTCAATTCATGATTCATGATTGAATTCATGATTCAATTCATGATTCAATTCATTATTCATGATTCGATTAATGATTCAAGATTCATGATTCAATTCATGATTTATGATTCAATTTATGATTCATGATTCATGATTCAATTCATGATTCATGATTCAATTCATGATTCATGATTCAATTCATGATTCAAGATTCATGATTCAATTCATGATTCAAGATTCATGATTCAATTCATGATTCATAATTCGATTAATGATTCATGATTCGATTCATGATTCAATTCATGATTCATGATTCATGATTCATGATTCGATTCATGATTCATGATTCATTTCATAATTCATGATTCGATTCATGATTCATGATTCGATTCATGATTCATGATTCATTTCATGATTCAATTCATGATTCATGATTCAATTCATAATTCATGATTCATTTCATGATTCATAATTCATGATTCAATTCATGATTCATGATTCATGATTCGATTCATGATTCAATTCATGTTTCATGATTCGATTCATGATTCAATTCATGATTCATGATTCAATTAATGTTCAATTCATGATTCAATTTATGATTCATAATTCATGATTCGATTCATGATTCAATTCATGATTTGTGATTCATAATTCATGATTCGATTCATGATTCATGATTCGATTCATGATTCAATTCATGTTTCAATTCATGATTCATGATTCAATTAATGTTCAATTCATGATTCATGATTCAATTTATGATTCATAATTCGTGATTCATGATTCAATTCATGATTTGTGATTCGATTCATGATTCAATTCATGATTTGTGATTCATGATTCATGATTCGATTCATGATTCATGATTCGATTCATGATTCATGATTCGATTCATGATTCATGATTCGATTCATGATTCATGATTCAATTCATGATTCATGATTGAATTCATGATTCAATTCATGATTCAATTCATTATTCATGATTCGATTAATGATTCAAGATTCATGATTCAATTCATGATTTATGATTCAATTTATGATTCATGATTCAAGATTCAATTCATGATTCATGATTCAATTCATGATTCATGATTCAATTCATGATTCAAGATTCATGATTTAATTCATGATTCAAGATTCAGGATTCAATTAATTATTCATAATTCATGATTCATGATTCATAATTCAATTCATGATTAATGATTCGATTCATGATTCATGATTCGATTCATGATTCGATTCATGATTCATTTCATGATTCATGATTCATAATTCAATTCATGATTAATGATTCGATTAATGATTCATGATTCATGATTCATGATTCAATTCATGATTCAATTCATGATTCAAATCATGATTCGTGATTCAAATAAATGTTCAATTCATGATTCATGATTCAATTCATGATTCATTATTCATGATTCAATTCATGATTCATAAATCATGATTCGATTCATGATTCATGATTCAATTCATGATTTGTTATTCATGATTCGATTCATAATTCGATTCATGATTCATGATTTGATTCATGATTCATGATTCAATTCATGACTCAATTCATGATTCAATTCATGATTTGTTATTCATGATTCGATTCATAATTCGATTCATGATTCATGATTTGATTCATGATTGAATTCATGATTCAGTTCATTATTCATGATTCGATTCATGATTCAAGATTCATGATTCAATTCATGATTTATGATTTAATTTATGATTCATGATTCATGATTCAATTCATGATTCAGTTCATGATTTATGATTCGATTCAGGATTCATGATTGAATTCATAGTTCATGAATCATGATTCGATTCCTGATTCCTGATTCAATTCATGATTCATGATTCAATTCATGATTCATAATTGATGAATCATGATTTAATTCATGATCCGTGATTCAATTCATGATTCATGATTCAATTCATGATTTAATTCTATATTCAAGATTCGATTCATGATTCAAGAATCATGATTCAATTCATGATTTAATTCATGATTCATGATTTGATTCTTGATTCATGATTTGATTTATTATTCATGATTCAATTCATGATTCATAATTCAATTCATGATTCATGATTCGATTCATGTTTTATGATTCAATTCATGATTAAATTCATGATTCATGATTCATTTCATAATTCATGATTCATGATTGAATTCATGATTCAATTCTTGATTCATGATTCATGATTCAATTCATGATTCAATATTCATGATTCAATTCATGATTCAATTCATGATTCAATTCATGATTCATGATTCAATTCATGATTCATGATTTATGATTCGATTCATGATTCATGATTCGATTCATGATTCATGATTCGATTCATGATTCATGATTCAATTCATGATTCATGATTCATGATTCACTTCATGATTCATGATTCACTTCATGATTCATGATTCATGATTCGATTCATGATTCATGATTCATGATTCGATTCATGATTCATGATTCAATTCATGATTTAAATCATGATTCATGATTTGATTCATGATTCGATTCATGATTAATGATTCGATTCATGATTCAATTCATGATACATGATTCATGATTCGATTCATGATTCAATTCATGTTTCATGATTCAATTCGTGATTCATATTTCATGATTCAATTCATGAGTCAAGATTCAATTCATGATTCAAGATTCATGATTTGATTCATGATTCATGATTCAATTCATGATTTAATTCATGATTCATGATTTGATTCATGATTCATGAGTTGATTCATGATTAATGATTCGATTCATGATTCATGATTCAATTCATGATACATGATTAATGATTCGATTCCTGATTCAATTCATTATTCATGTTTCATGATTCAATTCATGATTCATGATCCAATTCATGATTCATGATTCATGATTCGATTCATGATTCCTGATTCAATTCATTATTCATGATTCGATTCATGATTCAAGATTCATGATTCAATTCATGATTCATGATTCGACTCATGATTCATGATTCAATTCATGATTCATGATTAGACTCATGATTCATGATTCAATTCATGATTCATGATTCGTTTTGTGTTTCATGATTCAATTCATGATTCAAATCATGATTCATGATAAAATTCATGATTCATGATTCATAATTCGATTCATGATTCATGATTCATGATTCATGATTCGATTCATGATTCATGAATCATGAATCATGAATCGAATCATGATTCGATTCATGATTCGATTCATGATTCATGATTCGATTCATGATTCATGGTTTAATTCATGATTCGATTCATGATTCATGATTCGATTCATGATTCATGGTTTAATTCATGATTCATGATTCAATTCATGATTTATGATTTAATTTATGATTCATGATTCATGATTCAATTCATGATTCAGTTCATGATTTATGATTCGATTCAGGATTCATGATTGAATTCATAGTTCATGAATCATGATTCGATTCCTGATTCCTGATTCAATTCATGATTCATGATTCAATTCATGATTCATGATTGATGAATCATGATTTAATTCATGATCCGTGATTCAATTCATGATTCATGATTCAATTCATGATTTAATTCTATATTCAAGATTCGATTCATGATTCAAGAATCATGATTCAATTCATGATTTAATTCATGATTCATGATTTGATTCTTGATTCATGATTTGATTTATTATTCATAATTCAATTCATGATTCATGATTCGATTCATGATTCATGATTCGATTCATGATTCAATTCATGAATCATGATTTAATTCATGATTCAATTCATGATTCGTGATTCAATTCATGATTCATGATTCGTTCATGATTTGTTTCGTGTTTCATGATTCAATTCATGATTCAAATCATGATTCATGATTAAATTCATGATTCATGATTTGATTCATGATTCATGATTCAATTCATGATTCATGATTCAATTCATGATTCATGATTCATGATTTATGATTCAATTCATGATTCATGATTTATTTCATGATTCATTTCATGATTCATATATCATGATTCAATTCATGATTCATTTCATGATTCATTTCATGATTCATGATTCAATTCATGATTTATGATTCGATTCATGATTCATGATTCAATTCATTATTCATGATTCGATTCATGATTCAAGATTCAAGATTCATGATTCAATTCATGATTCATGATTAGACTCATGATTCATGATTCAATTCATGATTCATGATTTGACTCATGATTCATGATTCAATTCATGATTCATGATTTGTTTTGTGTTTCATGATTGAATTCATGATTCAAATCATGATTCATGATTAAATTCATGATTCATGATTCGATTCATGATTCATGATTCGATTCATGATTCGATTCATGATTCATGATTCGAATTATGATTCATGATTCATGAATCATGAATCATGAATCGAATCATGATTCAATTCATGATTCGATTCATGATTCATGATTCAATTCATGATTCATGGTTTAATTCATTATTCATGATTCAATTCATGATTCATGATTCAATTAATGATTCATGATTCAATTCATGATTCATGATTCAATTCATGATTTGTGATTCATGATTCTATTTATGATTCATGATTCGATTCATGATTTGAATCATGATTCATGATTCGATTCATGATTCAATTCATGATTTATGATTCAATTCATGAATCATGATTCAATTCATGATTCATGATTCGATTCATGATTCAATTCATAAATCATGATTTGATTCATGATTCATGATTCGATTCATGATTCGATTCATGATTCATGATTCGAATAATGATTCATGATTCAATTCATGATTGAATTCATGATTTATGATTCAATTCATGATTCATAATTCATGGCTCAATTCATGATTCATGATTCGATTCATGATTCATGATTCAATTCATGATTCGATTCATGATTCAATTTATGATTCATGATTCAATTCATGATTCATGATTCATGATTCAATTCATTATTCATGATTCGATTAATGATTCATGATTCGATTCATGATTCAATTCATGATTCATGATTTATGATTCAATTCATGATTTATGATTCGATTCATGATTCATGATTCGATTCATGATTCATGATTCGATTCATTATTCAATTCATGATTCATTTCATGATTCATGATTTATGATTCAATTCATGATTCATGATTCATGATTCATGATTCGATTTATGATTCATGATTCAATTCAGGATTCATGATTCATGATTCGATTCATGATTCATTTCATAATTCATTCTATGAATAATGATTCAATGCATGATTCATGATTCATTTCATGATTCATGATTCATTTCATGATTCATAATTCATGATTCAATTCATGATTCATGATTCGATTCATGTTTCAATTCATGTTTCAATTCATGATTCATGATTCAATTAATGTTCAATTCATGATTCATGATTCAATTTATGATTCATAATTCATGATTCGATTCATGATTCAATTCATGATTTGTGATTCATAATTCATGATTCGATTCATGATTCATGATTCGATTCATGATTCATGATTCGATTCATGATTCATGATTCGATTCATGATTCATGATTCGATTAATGATTCATGATTCAATTCATGATTCATGATTGAATTCATGATTGAATTCATGATTCAATTCATTATTCATGATTCGATTAATGATTCAAGATTCATGATTCAATTCATGATTTATGATTCAATTTATGATTCATGATTCATGATTCAATTCATGATTCATGATTCAATTCATGATTCAAGATTCATGATTCAATTCATGATTCAAGATTCATGATTCAATTCATGATTCATAATTCGATTAATGATTCATGATTCGATTCATGATTCAATTCATGATTCATGATTCATGATTCGATTCATGATTCATGATTCATTTCATAATTCATGATTCGATTCATGATTCATGATTCGATTCATAATTCATTTCATGATTCAATTCATGATTCATGATTCAATTCATAATTCATGATTCATTTCATGATTCATAATTCATGATTCAATTCATGATTCATGATTCGATTCATGATTCAATTCATGTTTCATGATTCGATTCATGATTCAATTCATGATTCATGATTCAATTAATGTTCAATTCATGATTCATGATTCAATTTATGATTCATAATTCATGATTCGATTCATGATTCAATTCATGATTTGTGATTCATAATTCATGATTCGATTCATGATTCATGATTCGATTCATGATTCAATTAATGTTTCAATTCATGATTCATGATTCAATTAATGTTCAATTCATGATTCATGATTCAATTCATGATTCATGATTCACTTCATGATTCATGATTCATGATTCATGATTCGATTCATGATTCATGATTCATGATTCGATTCATGATTCATGATTCAATTCATGATTTAATTCATGATTCATGATTTGATTCATGATTCGATTCATGATTAATGATTCGATTCATGATTCAATTCATGATACATGATTCATGATTCGATTCATGATTCAATTCATGTTTCATGATTCAATTCATGATTCATATTTCATGATTCAATTCATGAGTCAAGATTCAATTCATGATTCAAGATTCATGATTTGATTCATGATTCATGATTCAATTCATGATTTAATTCATGATTCATGATTTGATTCATGATTCATGAGTTGATTCATGATTAATGATTCGATTCATGATTCATGATTCAATTCATGATACATGATTCATGATTCGATTCATGATTCAATTCATGATTCATGTTTCATGATTCAATTCATGATTCATGATCCAATTCATGATTCATGATTCATGATTCGATTCATGAGTCATGATTCAATTCATTATTCATGATTCGATTCATGATTCAAGATTCATGATTCAATTCATGATTCATGATTCGACTCATGATTCATGATTCAATTCATTATTCATGATTAGACTCATGATTCATGATTCAATTCATGATTCATGATTCATGATTCGTTTTGTGTTTCATGATTCAATTCATGATTCAAATCATGATTCATGATTAAATTCATGATTCATGATTCATAATTCGATTCATGATTCATGATTCATGATTCGATTCATGATTCATGAATCATGAATCATGAATCAAATCATGATTCGATTCATGATTCGATTCATGATTCATGATTCAATTCATGATTCCTGGTTTAATTCATGATTCATGATTCAATTCATGATTCAGGATTCAATTCACGATTTGTGATTCATGATTCTATTTATGATTCATGATTCGATTCATGATTTGAATCATGATTCATGATTCGAATCATGATTCATGATTCGATTCATGATTCAATTCATGATTTATGATTCAATTCATGATTCATGATTCAATTCATGATTCATGATTCAATTCATGATTCAATTCATGAATCATGATTTAATTCATGATTCAATTCATGATTCGTGATTCAATTCATGATTCAATTCATGATTCGTGATTCAATTCATGATTCATGATTCGTTCATGATTTGTTTCGTGTTTCATGATTCAATTCATAATTCAAATCATGATTCATGATTAAATTCATGATTCATGATTTGATTCATGATTCATGATTCAATTCATGATTCATGATTCAATTCATGATTCATGATTCATGATTTATGATTCAATTCATGATTCATGATTTATTTCATGATTCATTTCATGATTCATATATCATGATTCAATTCATGATTCATTTCATGATTCATGATTCAATTCATGATTTATGATTCGATTCATGATTCATGATTCAATTCATTATTCATGATTCGATTCATGATTCAAGATTCAAGATTCATGATTCAATTCATGATTCATGATTAGACTCATGATTCATGATTCAATTCATGATTCATGATTAGACTCATGATTCATGATTCAATTCATGATTCATGATTCATGATTTGTTTTGTGTTTCATGATTTAATTCATGATTCAAATCATGATTCATGATTAAATTCATGATTCATGATTCGATTCATGATTCATGATTCGATTCATGATTCGATTCATGATTCATGATTCGATTCATGATTCATGAATCATGAATCATGAATCGAATCATGATTCAATTCATGATTCGATTCATGATTCATGATTCAATTCATGATTCATGGTTTAATTCATGATTCATGATTCAATTCATGATTCATGATTCAATTAATGATTCATGATTCAATTCATGATTCATGATTCAATTCATGATTTGTGATTCATGATTCTATTTATGATTCATGATTCGATTCATGATTTGAATCATGATTCATGATTCGATTCATGATTCAATTCATGATTTATGATTCAATTCATGAATCATGATTCAATTCATGATTCATGATTCGATTCATGATTCAATTCATAAATCATGATTTGATTCATGATTCATGATTCGATTCATGATTCGATTCATGATTCATGATTCGAATAATGATTCATGATTCAATTCATGATTGAATTCATGATTTATGATTCAATTCATGATTCATAATTCATGGCTCAATTCATGATTCATGATTCGATTCATGATTCGATTCATGATTCATGATTCAATTCATGATTCGATTCATGATTCAATTTATGATTCATGATTCAATTCATGATTCATGATTCATGATTCAATTCATTATTCATGATTCGATTAATGATTCATGATTCGATTCATGATTCAATTCATGATTCATGATTTATGATTCAATTCATGATTTATGATTCGATTCATGATTCATGATTCGATTCATGATTCATGATTCGATTCATGATACATGATTCGATTCATTATTCAATTCATGATTAATTTCATGATTCATGATTTATGATTCAATTCATGATTCAATTCATGATTCATGATTCATGATTCATGATTCGATTTATGATTCATGATTCAATTCAGGATTTATGATTCATGATTCGATTCATGATTCATTTCATAATTCATTCTATGAATAATGATTCAATGCATGATTCATGATTCATTTCATGATTCATGATTCATTTCATGATTCATAATTCATGATTCAATTCATGATTCATGATTCGATTCATGATTCAATTCATGTTTCAATTCATGATTCATGATTCAATTAATGTTCAATTCATGATTCATGATTCAATTTATGATTCATAATTCATGATTCGATTCATGATTCAATTCATGATTTGTGATTCATAATTCATGATTCGATTCATGATTCATGATTCGATTCATGATTCATGATTCAATTCATGATTCATGATTCAATTCATGATTCAATTCATGATTCAATTCATTATTCATGATTCGATTAATGATTCAAGATTCATGATTCAATTCATGATTTATGATTCAATTTATGATTCATGATTCATGATTCAATTCATGATTCATGATTCAATTCATGATTCAAGATTCATGATTCAATTCATGATTCAAGATTCATGATTCAATTCATGATTCATAATTCGATTAATGATTCATGATTCGATTCATGATTCAATTCATGATTCATGATTCATGATTCGATTCATGATTCATGATTCATTTCATAATTCATGATTCGATTCATGATTCATGATTCGATTCATGATTCATGATTCATTTCATGATTCAATTCATGATTCATGATTCAATTCATAATTCATGATTCATTTCATGATTCATAATTCATGATTCAATTCATGATTCATGATTCGATTCATGATTCAATTCATGTTTCATGATTCGATTCATGATTCAATTCATGATTCATGATTCAATTAATGTTCAATTCATGATTCATGATTCAATTTATGATTCATAATTCATGATTCGATTCATGATTCAATTCATGATTTGTGATTCATAATTCATGATTCGATTCATGATTCGATTCATGATTCGATTCATGATTCAATTCATGTTTCAATTCATGATTCATGATTCAATTAATGTTCAATTCATGATTCATGATTCAATTTATGATTCATAATTCGTGATTCGATTCATGATTCAATTCATGATTTGTGATTCATGATTCATGATTCGATTCATGATTCATGATTCGATTCATGATTCATGATTCGATTCATGATTCATGATTCGATTCATGATTCATGATTCAATTCATGATTCATGATTGAATTCATGATTCAATTCATGATTCATGATTGAATTCATGATTCATGATTGAATTCATGATTCAATTCATGATTCAATTCATTATTCATGATTCGATTAATGATTCAAGATTCATGATTCAATTCATGATTTATGATTCAATTTATGATTCATGATTCAAGATTCAATTCATGATTCAAGATTCATGATTCAATTCATGATTCAAGATTCATGATTCAATTCATGATTCATAATTCGATTAATGATTCATGATTCGATTCATGATTTAATTCATGATTCATGATTCATGATTTATGATTCGATTTATGATTCATGATTCATTTCATAATTCATTTCATAATTCATGATTCATGATTCGATTCATGATTCATGATTCATTTCATGATTCAATTCATGATTCAATTCATAATTCATGATTCAATTCATGATTCATGATTTAATGATTCAATTCATGTTTCATGATTCAATTCATGATTCATGATTAATTTCATGATTCATGATTAATTTCATGATTCAATTCATGATTTATGATTTGATTCATAATTCATGATTTAATTCATGATTCATGATTTAATGATTCAATTCATGTTTTATGATTTAATTCATGATTCATGATCCAATTTATGATTCATGATTCATGATTCAATTCATGATTCAATTCATGATTCATTTCATGATTCATGATTCAATTCATGATTCATGATTCGATTTATGATTCATGATTCAATTCATGATTCATGATTCAATTCATGATTTGTGATTCATGATTCTATTTATGATTCATGATTCGATTCATGATTCATGATTCGAATAATGATTCATGATTCGAATAATGATTCATGATTCAATTCATGATTCATGATTCGATTCATGATTCATGATTCGATTCATGATTCATGATTCGATTCATGATTCGATTCATGATTCATGATTCAATTCATGATTCATGATTCAATTCATGATTCATGATTCATAATTCAATTCATGATTAATGATTCGATTCATGATTCATGATTCATAATTCAATTCATGATTAATGATTCGATTAATGATTCATGATTCGATTCATGATTTATGATTCATTTCATGATTCATGATTCATGATTCAATTCATGATTCAATTCATGATTCAAATCATGATTCGTGATTCAAATAAATGTTCAATTCATGATTCAATTCATGATTCATTATTCATGATTCAATTCATGATTCGATTCATGATTCATGATTCAATTCATGATTTGTTATTCATGATTCGATTCATAATTCGATTCATGATTCATGATTTGATTCATGATTGAATTCATGATTCAGTTCATTATTCATGATTCGATTCATGATTCAAGATTCATGATTCAATTCATGATTTATGATTTAATTTATGATTCAGGATTCATGATTGAATTCTGTCAGGCGCCGTCCGCACGGCCGCCTGTCAGCCTGACAGCGCGTCTGGTTGCTATGCAACCAGACGCATCACTTCCGGATCCCCCTGCCATCTGACTCCTGGCTGTGATGACGCGCCCCGTCAACGGGACGCTATGAAGGATTCCCGGCGGCAGGTATGACAGCGCTGCAGCGCTGATTCTGATTGGGTTACCACTGTATTTAAACCTCTTCCTGCCCTCTCACCAGTGCCAGAGTATCAGGTCTTCCTGTCTCCAGCGTTTGTGTATACCAGTTGCTGTATTCGTTCCTGACTATCCTCGTGCTGCTTGTGACCCTTTTGACCCGGACCGTTTGACCACCCCTATCTGGATTCTGCCTTTGTACTGTGCTCCCTGATAGTTACCGACCCGGCTTGCCTCATCATTCTTCTGGATTTCCCTTTGTACCTCTTCTACCTGAACGTTGCTGACCCGGCCTGTCTGACACCTCCTTGTATCTCGCTGTGGACTCTAGGAAGGACCGCGACCTGCGTGTCCCTGCAGCGGAGTCCATACTTCCTTGCGGGGGTTCCTGGTGAATACCAGGGGCACGTTAGACTCCGCGCCTTCCTCTGAGTTGCGCCAACAACAGCAGGTACCCACTATCAGTCGTACACCCACTATCAGTCATGACAGTATACTCTGGCCATGACAACGGAGGGGTCTGGTGAACCGTCTGCTCGTGACCTACTCCTGCATTTGGCTCAACGAGTGGAGCAACAAGAAGCAGCCCAAGCGCATCTCCTACAATGTGTCCAAGGGATTGCTACCCGCTTCGATTCATTTCAGAATGCTACACCAGCCATAACCTCTGCGGCATCCACAGCATCCAGTGTGGTTACGGTCTCTACAGCGGCCTCCGGTGTACGCATCCCGACACCCGAAAAGTTTGACGGTGATCCCAAGAAGTGCAGGGGCTTTCTGAACCAATGTGCCATTCAATTTGAGTGCAACCCAGGGGCCTTTTCTTCAGAACGCACCAAAGTAGCCTTTCTCATCTCCCTCCTCAGTGGTCAAGCCCTTGCCTGGGCCTCACCTTTATGGGAACAAGGGGGTCCACTTCTTAATAACTCCAACTCCTTCATTGAAGCTTTCAGGAAAGTCTTCGATGATCCCGAAGAGTTGCTTCTGCAGCTACCAGCTTGTTAAACCTCCGCCAAGGTGACCTGTCCGTGGGGCAATATGCAGTTCAATTTCGAACCCTGGCTTCCGAGTTAAAATGGAATAACGAAGCACTGGTGGCAACCTTTTGCAAGGTCTGGTGGACCGGATTAAGGATGAGCTAATTTCCAGAGAACTCCCGGCCGAGTTAGATTCTCTCATCTCCATGTGCATCAAGGTGGATTTGCGCTACCAAGAGCGCACGCAGGAACGCTCTCCTGGCAAACGGTTCATACCACGGCTAGCACCACAGTTCCAAAATCCATCCTGCCAGTGGACGAACCAATGCAAGTAGGACGCTCTAAATTATCCCTTGAAGAGAGGGAGAGACGCTTCAAACAACGCCTGTGTCTGTATTGTGGAGATCCGGGACACCTGCTAAGAGTTTGTCCTAAGAAACCGGGAAACTCTTCCTCCTAAACGGTGGCGGGGAGGCCGTTTTAGGAGAATCCACAGTTGCTCCCTATTCTAAAGAAAATTCCCCAGAATTTCAGATGGCTGTCATCCTGAGCACCCCCAAGGGTACCTTTTCCACCACGGCCTTTGTGGACTCCGGCTCCTCCGGGAACTTCATTTCGGCAGATCTAGCTTCGCAGCTCCAAATACCTTTACACCCATTGCCTCAACCGTTATCCCTGACGGCAGTCGACGGAAGTCGTGTCACTCACGGCTCCATCTCCTCCGTGACTTCTCCTGTTCGGTTGATGGTAGGAGTACTTCATAGCGAAATGATCCAACTTTTGGTGTTGCCGAGGTCCATTAATCCCCTCATCTTGGGGCTACCGTGGCTGAGAAAACATTCTCCTCAGATGGATTGGGACCACGCTCAAGTTATGTCGTGGGGTTCAGGATGTCGCTTTGAATGTCTGTCTAGAGTCTTGCCTCCAAAATGTCAAGTAATGGCTCATTCCGAGCTAACCCACCTTCCTGAGGCCTATATGGAATTCCAAGATGTATTCAGTAAAGTGGAAGCGGAGATCTTGCCTCCTCATCGTCCATGGGATTGCGCTATTGTTTTATCCCCTGACCAACCCATCCCCAAAGGGAGGACCTACCCTTTATCCCGTCCAGAGACGTCAGCCATGTCTCAATACATTTCAGAAAACCTGAAAAGGGATTTATCCGCAAATCCACTTCCCCAGCGGGTGCAGGGTTTTTTTTCGTTAAGAAGAAGGATGGGTCTCTTCGGCCTTGTATTGATTATCGTCCTCTCAACCGCATCACTGTCAAAAATCGATATCCACTACCTCTCATCTCCGACCTCTTTGACAAACTCAGTGGATCTCAAATTTTTTCCAAACTAGATCTCCGTGGGGCCTATAATTTGATTCGCATCAAAAAGGGAGACGAATGGAAAACGGCCTTTAACACCAGAGATGGACATTTCGAGTACCTGGTGATGCCCTTCGGCCTCTGCAATGCCCCAGCCATCTTCCAAACCTTTGTTAACAATATCTTTCATGACCTGTTATACACTTCTGTGGTAGTGTATTTAGACGATATATTAATATTTTCTAAAGATCTGAAGACTCATCGGGAACAAGTAAAGGAGGTCTTACGTAGACTCCGGAAACATCACCTCTACTGCAAGCTGGAGAAATGTGTGTTTGAGATTAGCCAGGTCCCTTTTCTTGGTTTCATTGTGTCGGGTCAAGGTCTTTGTATGGATCCCACCAAGGTATCAGCTATTCTGGACTGGCCTCAACCACAAGGCCTTAAAGCTATTCAAAGGTTCATTGGCTTTGCAAACTATTATCGCCAATTTATTCAGGGATTCTCCACCATTATAGCCCCCATTACAGCTTTAACCAGGAAGACTGCCAACCCCAGGGTTTGGTCCTCGGAAGCCATTTCTGCCTTCATAACGTTAAAGAAAGCATTTTCTTCAGCCCCAGTTCTGTCCCAGCCAGACCAAGAACGACCTTTCTTCTTAGAGGTAGATGCATCCTCTGTAGGCATTGGGGCGGTGCTTTTTCAAGAGTCTCCGGCTGGCTCACACAACCCGTGTGGGTTTTTCTCCAGACGATTTCTTCCAAGTGAATGTAATTATGGAATAGGGGATAAGGAGTTACTGGCCATCAAGGCGGCTCTGGAGGAATGGCGACATCTGTTGGAGGGGCTATATTTCCTGTTACTGTGTTTACCGACCATCGGAACCTAGTATTCATTCAAGAGGCTCGTTGCCTTAATCCTCGGCAAGCCCGCTGGGCATCCTTCTTTGCTCGATTTAGCATGAAGCTCACATTCTGCCCGGGAGCCAAGAACGGACGGGCCGATGCATTATCTCGCTCATTTGACGATTCCGATCGTTTAAGACCGTTGGTTCCTCAGCATATTATTGCTCCTTCTAATATCGTAGCCCTTACTAGGACCAAAACGTCCTCTCCTCCTCCAGGCCGGTCATTCGTGGAACCTCATCTCCGGCTCAAGACCCTGCAGGTGGGCTCATTCCTCCCGCATTGCCGGCCATGCTGGAATAAAGAAGACAACATCACTGCTCTGCCGACGCTTCTGGTGGCCTAATGTACGTGCCAATATTGGTAAATTTATTGCTTCCTGCACTACTTGTGCTCAACACAAAACTTGTAGAAGAGTTCCGGCAGGCCTTCTTCGTCCACTCCCTATCCCCGATGCTCCTTGGGAAAGTGTGGCCATGGATTTTATCACAGACCTACCCCACAGTGCAGGGTTTACCACTATCTGGGTGGTTATTGATCGATTTTCGAAGATGGGCACATTTTATTCCTCTAACTGGACTGCCCACGGCCAGTCGTCTGGCAGATATCTTTATCAAGGAGATATTTAGATTACATGGTTGCCCGAAGGAGATCATTTCGGACCGTGGAGTCCAATTCACATCCCACTTTTGGAGAACCTTTTGTAAGAGATTGAACATAGAATTGAAATTCTCTTCGGGATACCATCCGCAAACCAACGGACAGACGGAGCGAATCAATCAGGATCTCGAGACATTCCTCCGCTGTTTTACCTCCGACAATCAGAATAAATGGTCTCAATTCCTTCCTTGGGCGGAGTTCTCCCATAACCAACACATTCATGAGTCTACCGGATTCTCCCCATTCTTTATTGTATACGGAAGTCATCCTGTGTTTCCGGATCCTTTTCCAGTGTCCTCTTCACCGGTTCCAGCCGTAGATACTCTTTATCGGGAGTTTTCTCTCATTTGGGCTAAGACTAAGATGGCTTTACTCAAGGCTACTCAGCATCACAAAATCTTTGCAGATTGTCATCGGAGGGCCACTCCTCTCTTAAAGGTAGGAGACCAAGTATGGCTATCCACCCGGGACCTAAGACTAAAGGTTCCTTCTATGAAGATGGCTCCTCGATTTATTGGCCCGTACACCATCATGCAAGTCATTAATCCTGTATGCTTTAAATTGAAACTTCCTCCTTCTCTGAGATGTCATAATACCTTTCATGTCTCATTACTACGACCAGTGGTACTCAATAAATTCTATCGACCTCCCTGTCGCCCCCCACCAATACAGACCTCTTCTGGAACTGAATTCGAAGTCAATCGGATCTTGGCCTCTCGCATTCTTCGTGGCAAACAGCAATTTCTTGTCCATTGGAAAGGATTTGGCCCAGAGGAGAGATCATGGGTGAACAAGCAGGACCTTCACGCTCCTAGAATTCTCAAAAAGTTCCTTCAAACAGGAGGAAGAAGAGGAGGGTATACTGTCAGGCGCCGTCCGCACGGCCGCCTGTCAGCCTGACAGCGCGTCTGGTTGCTATGCAACCAGACGCATCACTTCCGGATCCCCCTGCCATCTGACTCCTGGCTGTGATGACGCGCCCCGTTGCTAGGCAACGGGACGCTATGAAGGATTCCCGGCGGCAGGTATGACAGCGCTGCAGCGCTGATTCTGATTGGGTTACCACTGTATTTAAACCTCTTCCTGCCCTCTCACCAGTGCCAGAGTATCAGGTCTTCCTGTCTCCAGCGTTTGTGTATACCAGTTGCTGTATTCGTTCCTGACTATCCTCGTGCTGCTTGTGACCCTTTTGACCCGGACCGTTTGACCACCCCTATCTGGATTCTGCCTTTGTACTGTGCTCCCTGATAGTTACCGACCCGGCTTGCCTCACCATTCTTCTGGATTTCCCTTTGTACCTCTTCTACCTGAACGTTGCTGACCCGGCCTGTCTGACACCTCCTTGTATCTCGCTGTGGACTCTAGGAAGGACCGCGACCTGCGTGTCCCTGCAGCGGAGTCCATACTTCCTTGCGGGGGTTCCTGGTGAATACCAGGGGCACGTTAGACTCCGCGCCTTCCTCTGAGTTGCGTCAACAACAGCAGGTACCCACTATCAGTCGTACACCCACTATCAGTCGTGACAAATTCATAGTTCATGAATCATGATTCGATTCCTGATTCCTGATTCAATTCATGATTCATGATTCAATTCATGATTCATGATTGATGAATCATGATTTAATTCATGATCCGTGATTCAATTCATGATTCATGATTCAATTCATGATTTAATTCTATATTCAAGATTCGATTCATGATTCAAGAATCATGATTCAATTCATGATTTAATTCATGATTCATGATTTGATTCTTGATTCATGATTTGATTCATTATTCATGATTCAATTCATGATTCATAATTCAATTCATGATTCATGATTCGATTCATGTTTTATGATTCAATTCATGATTAAATTCATGATTCATGATTCATTTCATAATTCATGATTCATGATTGAATTCATGATTCAATTCTTGATTCATGATTCAATTCATGATTCAATATTCATGATTCAATTCTAGATTCATGATTCAATTCATGATTCATGATTTATGATTTGATTCATGATTCATGATTTGATTCATGATTCATGATTCGATTCATGATTCATGATTCGATTCATGATTCATGATTCGATTCATGATTCATGATTCATGATTCAATTCATGATTCATGATTCACTTCATGATTCATGATTCATGATTCGATTCATGATTCATGATTCAATTCATGATTTAATTCATGATTCATGATTTGATTCATGATTCATGATTCGATTCATGATTAATGATTCGATTCATGATTCATGATTCAATTCATGATACATGATTCATGATTCGATTCATGATTCAATTCATGTTTCATGATTCAATTCATGATTCATATTTCATGATTCAATTCATGAGTCAAGATTCAATTCATGATTCAAGATTCATGATTTGATTCATGATTCATGATTCAATTCATGATTTAATTCATGATTCATGATTTGATTCATGATTCATGAGTTGATTCATGATTAATGATTCGATTCATGATTCATGATTCAATTCATGATACATGATTCATGATTCGATTCATGATTCAATTCATGATTCATGATTCAATTCATGATTCATGTTTCATGATTCAATTCATGATTCATGATTCATGATTCATGATTCGATTCATGATTCATGATTCAATTCATTATTCATGATTCGATTCATGATTCAAGATTCATGATTCAATTCATGATTCATGATTCGACTCATGATTCATGATTCAATTCATGATTCATGATTAGACTCATGATTCAATTCATGATTCATGATTCGTTTTGTGTTTCATGATTCAATTCATGATTCAAATCATGATTCATGATTAAATTCATGAATCATGATTCATAATTCGAATCATGAAATTCATGATTCATGAATTCAATTCATGCATGGTTTAATTCATGATTCATGATTCAATTCATGATTCAGGATTCAATTCACGATTTGTGATTCATGATTCTATTTATGATTCATGATTCGATTCATGATTTGAATCATGATTCATGATTCGATTCATGATTCAATTCATGATTTATGATTCAATTCATGATTCATGATTCAATTCATGATTCATGATTCGATTCATGATTCAATTCATGAATCATGATTCAATTCATGAATCATGATTTAATTCATGATTCAATTCATGATTCGTGATTCAATTCATGATTCATGATTCGTTCATGATTTGTTTCGTGTTTCATGATTCAATTCATGATTCAAATCATGATTCATGATTCAATTCATGATTCATGATTTGATTCATGATTCATGATTCAATTCATGATTCATGATTCAATTCATGATTCATGATTCATGATTTGATTCAATTCATGAATCATGATTTATTTCTCAATTCATTTCATGATTCATATATCATGATTCAATTCATGATTCATTTCATGATTCATTTCATGATTCATGATTCAATTCATGATTTATGATTCGATTCATGATTCATGATTCAATTCATTATTCATGATTCGATTCATGATTCAAGATTCAAGATTCATGATTCAATTCATGATTCATGATTCGACTCATGATTCATGATTCAATTCATGATTCATGATTAGACTCATGATTCATGATTCAATTCATGATTCATGATTAGACTCATGATTCATGATTCAATTCATGATTCATGATTCATGATTTGTTTTGTGTTTCATGATTTAATTCATGATTCAAATCATGATTCATGATTAAATTCATGATTCATGATTCGATTCATGATTCATGATTCGATTCATGATTCGATTCATGATTCATGATTCGATTCATGATTCATGATTCATGAATCATGAATCATGAATCGAATCATGATTCAATTCATGATTCGATTCATGATTCATGATTCATGATTCAATTCATGATTCATGGTTTAATTCATGATTCATGATTCAATTCATGATTCATGATTCAATTAATGATTCATGATTCAATTCATGATTCATGATTCAATTCATGATTTGTGATTCATGATTCTATTTATGATTCATGATTCGATTCATGATTTGAATCATGATTCATGATTCAATTCATGATTCATGATTCAATTCATGATTTATGATTCAATTCATGAATCATGATTCAATTCATGATTCATGATTCGATTCATGATTCAATTCATTAATCATGATTTAATTCATGATTCGTGATTCAATTCATGATTCATGATTTGATTAATGATTCATGATTCATGATTCAATTCTTGATTCAATTCATGATTCAATTCATGATTCATGATTCGATTCATGATTTGATTCATGATTCATGATTCGATTCATGATTCGATTCATGATTCATGATTCGATTCATGATTCATGATTCAATTCATGATTGAATTCATGATTTATGATTCATGATTCAATTTATGATTCATGATTCAATTCATGATTCATGATTCAATTTATGATTCATGATTCAATTCATGATTCATGATTCGATTCATGATTCATGATTGAATTCATGATTCGATTCATGATTCAATTTATGATTCATGATTCAATTCATGATTCATGATTCATGATTCAATTCATTATTCATGATTCGATTAATGATTCATGATTAGATTCATGATTCAATTCATGATTCATGATTTATGATTCAATTCATGATTTATGATTCGATTCATGATTCATGATTCGATTCATGATTCATTATCCGATTCATTATTCAATTCATGATTCATTTCATGATTCATGATTTATGATTCAATTCATGATTCAATTCATGATTCATGATTCATGATTCGATTTATGATTCATGATTCAATTCAGGATTCATGATTCATGATTCGATTCATGATTCAATTCATAATTCATTCTATGAATAATGATTCAATGCATGATTCATGATTCATTTCATGATTCATGATTCATTTCATGATTCATAATTCATGATTCAATTCATGATTCATGATTCGATTCATGATTAAATTCATGTTTCAATTCATGATTCATGATTCAATTAATGTTCAATTCATGATTCATGATTCAATTTATGATTCATAATTCATAATTCGATTCATGATTCAATTCATGATTTGTGATTCATAATTCATGATTCGATTCATGATTCATGATTCGATTAATGATTCATGATTCGATTAATGATTCATGATTCAATTCATGATTCATGATTGAATTCATGATTCATGATTGAATTCATGATTCAATTCATGATTCAATTCATTATTCATGATTCGATTCATGATTCAAGATTCATGATTCAATTCATGATTTATGATTCAATTTATGATTCATGATTCATGATTCAATTCATGATTCATGATTCAATTCATGATTCAAGATTCATGATTCAATTCATGATTCAAGATTCATGATTCAATTCATGATTCATAATTCGATTATTGATTCATGATTTGATTCATGATTCAATTCATGATTCATGATTCATGATTCATGATTCGATTCATGATTCATGATTCATTTCATAATTCATGATTCAATTCATGATTCATGATTCGATTCATGATTCATGATTCATTTCATGATTCAATTCATGATTCATGATTCAATTCATAATTCATGATTCAATTCATGATTCATGATTAATTTCATGATTCAATTCATGATTCATGATTTGATTCATAATTCATGATTTAATTCATGATTCATGATTTAATGATTCAATTCATGTTTTATGATTTAATTTTTGATTCATGATCCGATTTATGATTCATGATTCATGATTCAATTCATGATTCAATTCATGATTCATTTCATGATTCATGATTCAATTCATGATTCATGATTCGATTTATGATTCATGATTCAATTCATGATTTGTGATTCATGATTCTATTTATGATTCATGATTCGAATAATGATTCATGATTCAATTCATGATTTATGATTCAATTCATGATTCATGATTCGATTCATGATTCATGATTCGATTCATGATTCGATTCATGATTCATGATTCAATTCATGATTCATGATTCATAATTCAATTCATGATTATTGATTCGATTAATGATTCATGATTCGATTCATGATTCATGATTCGATTCATGATTCATGATTCATTTCATGATTCATGATTCATTTCATGATTCATTTCATGATTCATAATTCATGATTCATGATTCAATTCATGATTCAATTCATGATTCAAATAATGATTCGTGATTCAAATAAATGTTCAATTCATGATTCATGATTCAATTCATGATTCATTATTCATGATTCAATTCATGATTCATAAATCATGATTCGATTCATGATTCATGATTCAATTCATGATTTGTTATTCATGATTCGATTCATAATTCGATTCATGATTCATGATTTGATTCATGATTCATGATTCGATTCATGACTCAATTCATGATTTGTTATTCATGATTCGATTCATAATTCGATTCATGATTCATGATTTGATTCATGATTGAATTCATGATTCAGTTCATTATTCATGATTCGATTCATGATTCAAGATTCATGATTCAATTCATGATTTATGATTTAATTTATGATTCATGATTCATGATTCAATTCATGATTCAGTTCATGATTTATGATTCGATTCAGGATTCATGATTGAATTCATAGTTCATGAATCATGATTCGATTCCTGATTCCTGATTCAATTCATGATTCATGATTCAATTCATGATTCATGATTGATGAATCATGATTTAATTCATGATCCTTGGTTCAATTCATGATTCATGATTCAATTCATGATTTAATTCTATATTCAAGATTCGATTCATGATTCAAGAATCATGATTCAATTCATGATTTAATTCATGATTCATGATTTGATTCATTATTCATGATTCAATTCATGATTCATAATTCAATTCATGATTCATGATTCGATTCATGTTTTATGATTCAATTCATGATTAAATTCATGATTCATGATTCATTTCATAATTCATGATTCATGATTGAATTCATGATTCAATTCTTGATTCATGATTCATGATTCAATTCATGATTCAATATTTATGATTCAATTCATGATTCAATTCATGAGTCATGATTCAATTCATGATTCATGATTTATGATTCGATTCATGATTCATGATTCGATTCATGATTCATGATTCGATTCATGATTCATGATTTGATTCATGATTCATGATTCGATTCATGATTCATGATTCGATTCATGATTCACGATTCAATTCATGATTCATGATTCATGATTCAATTCATGATTCATGATTCACTTCATGATTCATGATTCATGATTCGATTCATGATTCATGATTCAATTCATGATTTAATTCATGATTCATGATTTGATTCATGATTCATGATTTGATTCATGATTAATGATTCGATTCATGATTCATTATTGAATTCATGATACATAATTCATGATTCGATTCATGATTCAATTCATGTTTCATGATTCAATTCATGATTCATATTTCATGATTCAATTCATGAGTCAAGATTCATGATTCAATTCATTATTCATGATTCAATTCATTATTCATGATTCGATTAATGATTCATGATTCGATTCATGATTCAATTCATGATTCATGATTTATGATTCAATTCATGATTTATGATTCGATTCATGATTCATGATTCGATTCATGATTCATTATCCGATTCATTATTCAATTCATGATTAATTTCATGATTTATGATTCAATTCATGATTCAATTCATGATTCATGATTCATGATTCATGATTCATGATTCGATTTATGATTCATGATTCAATTCAGGATTCATGATTCATGATTCGATTCATGATTCAATTCATGATTCATGATTCATGATTCATGATTCAATGCATGATTCATGATTCATTTCATGATTCATGATTCATTTCATGATTCATAATTCATGATTCAATTCATGATTCATGATTCGATTCATGATTCAATTCATGTTTCAATTCATGATTCATGATTCAATTAATGTTCAATTCATGATTCATGATTCAATTTATGATTCATAATTCATGATTCGATTCATGATTCAATTCATGATTTGTGATTCATAATTCATGATTCGATTCATGATTCATGATTCGATTCATGATTCATGATTCGATTAATGATTCATGATTCAATTCAGGATTCATGATTCAATTCATGATTCAATTCATTATTCATGATTCGATTCATGATTCAAGATTCATGATTCAATTCATGATTTATGATTCAATTTATGATTCATGATTCATGATTCAATTCATGATTCAAGATTCATGATTCAATTCATGATTCATAATTCGATTAATGATTTATGATTCGATTCATGATTCAATTCATGATTCATGATTCATGATTCATGATTCGATTCATGATTCATGATTCATTTCATAATTCATGATTCAATTCATGATTCATGATTCGATTCATGATTCATGATTCATTTCATGATTCAATTCATGATTCATGATTCAATTCATAATTCATGATTCAATTCATGATTCATGATTTAATGATTCAATTCATGTTTCATGATTCAATTCATGATTCATGATTAATTTCATGATTCAATTCATGATTTATGATTTGATTCATAATTCATGATTTAATTCATGATTCATGATTTAATGATTCAATTCATGTTTTATGATTTAATTCTTGATTCATGATCCGATTTATGATTCATGATTCATGATTCAATTCATGATTCAATTCATGATTCATTTCATGATTCATGATTCAATTCATGATTCATGATTCGATTTATGATTCATGATTCGATTTATGATTCATGATTCAATTCATGATTCATGATTCAATTCATGATTTGTGATTCATGATTCTATTTGATTCATGATTCGATTCATGATTCATGATTAGAATAATGATTCATGATTCAATTCATGATTTATGATTCAATTCATGATTCATGATTCGATTCATGATTCATGATTCGATTCATGATTCGATTCATGATTCATGATTCAATTCATGATTCATGATTCATAATTCAATTCATGATTATTGATTCGATTAATGATTCATGATTCGATTCATGATTCATGATTCATTTCATGATTCATTTCATGATTCATGATTCATGATTCAATTCATGATTCATTTCATGATTCATTTCATGATTCATGATTCATGATTCATGATTCAATTCATGATTCATGATTCAATTAATGATTCATAAATCATGATTCGATTCATGATTCATGATTCAATTCATGATTTGTTATTCATGATTCGATTCATGATTCATGATTTGATTCATGATTGAATTCATGATTCAGTTCATTATTCATGATTCGATTCATGATTCAAGATTCATGATTCAATTCATGATTTATGATTTAATTTATGATTCATGATTCATGATTCAATTCATGATTCAGTTCATGATTTATGATTCAATTCATGATTCATGATTGATGAATCATGATTTAATTCATGATCCTTGGTTCAATTCATGATTCATGATTCAATTCATGATATAATTCTATATTCAAGATTCGATTCATGATTCAAGAATCATGATTCAATTCATGATTTAATTCATGATTCATGATTTGATTCTTGATTCATGATTTGATTCATTATTCATGATTCAATTCATGATTCATAATTCAATTCATGATTCATGATTCGATTCATGTTTTATGATTCAATTCATGATTAAATTCATGATTCATGATTCATTTCATAATTCATGATTCATGATTGAATTCATGATTCAATTCTTGATCCATGATTCATGATTCAATTCATGATTCAATATTTATAATTCAATTCATGATTCAATTCATGAGTCATGATTCGATTCATGATTCATGATTTGATTCATGATTCATGATTCGATTCATGATTCATGATTCGATTCATGATTCAATTCATGATTCATGATTCATGATTCATGATTCAATTCATGATTCATGATTCACTTCATGATTCATGATTCATGATTCGATTCATGATTCAATTCATGATTTAATTCATGATTAATGATTTGATTCATGATTAATGATTCGATTCATGATTCATTATTCAATTCATGATACATAATTCATGATTCGATTCATGATTCAATTCATGTTTCATGATTCAATTCATGATTCATATTTCATGATTCAATTCATGAGTCAAGATTCAATTCATGATTCAAGATTCATGATTTGATTCATGATTCATGATTTGATTCATGATTCATGAGTTGATTCATGATTAATGATTCGATTCATGATTCATGATTCAATTCATGATACATGATTCATGATTCGATTCATGATTCAATTCATGATTCATGATTCAATTCATGATTCATGTTTCATGATTCAATTCATAATTCATGATCCAATTCATGATTCATGATTCATGATTCGATTCATGATTCATGATTCAATTCATTATTCATGATTCGATTCATGATTCAAGATTCATGATTCAATTCATGATTCATGATTCGACTCATGATTCATGATTCAATTCATGATTCATGATTAGACTCATGATTCATGATTCAATTCATGATTCATGATTAGACTCATGATTCATGATTCAATTCATGATTCATGATTCATGATTCGTTTTGTGTTTCATGATTCAATTCATGAATCAAATCATGATTCATGATTAAATTCATGATTCATAATTCGATTCATGATTCATGATTCATGATTCGATTCATGATTCATGATTCATGATTCAATTCATGATTCATGGTTTAATTCATGATTCATGATTCAATTCATGATTCAGGATTCAATTCACGATTTGTGATTCATGATTCTATTTATGATTCATGATTCGATTCATGATTTGAATCATGATTCATGATTCGATTCATGATTCAATTCATGATTTATGATTCAATTCATGATTCATGATTCAATTCATGAATAATGATTCGATTCATGATTCAATTCATGATTCAATTCATGATTCGTGATTCAATTCATGATTCATGATTCGTTCATGATTTGTTTCGTGTTTCATGATTCAATTCATGATTCAAATCATGATTCATGATTAAATTCATGATTCATGATTTGATTCATGATTAAATTCATGATTCATGATTTGATTCATGATTCATGATTCAATTCATGATTCATGATTTATGATTCAATTCATGATTCATGATTTATTTCATGATTCATTTCATGATTCATATATCATGATTCAATTCATGATTCATTTCATGATTCATGATTCAATTCATGATTTATGATTCGATTCATGATTCATGATTCAATTCATTATTCATGATTCGATTCATGATTCATGATTAGACTCATGATTCATGATTCATGATTTGTTTTGTGTTTCATGATTTAATTCATGATTCAAATCATGATTCATGATTAAATTCATGATTCATGATTCGATTCATGATTCATGATTCGATTCATGATTCATGATTCGATTCATGATTCGATTCATGATTCATGATTCAATTCATGATTCATGATTCGATTTATGATTGATGATTCAATTCATGATTCATGATTCAAATAATGATTCATGATTCAATTCATGATTTATGATTAAATTCATGATTCATAATTCATGACTCAATTCATGATTCATGATTCGATTCATGATTCATGATTCGATTCATGATTCATGATTCAATTCATGATTCATGATTCAATTCATGATTTATGATTCATGATTCAATTCATGATTCATGGTTTAATTCATGATTCATGATTCAATTCATGATTCATGATTCAAATTATGATTCATGGTTCAATTCATGATTTGTTATTCATGATTATATTTATGATTCAATTCATGATTTATGATTCAATTCATGAATCATGATTCAATTCATGATTCATGATTCGATTCATGATTCAATTCATTAATCATGATTTAATTCATGATTCGTGATTCAATTCATGATTCATGATTTGATTCATGATTCATGATTCATGATTTGATTCATGATTCATGATTCAATTCATGATTTATTATTCAATTCATGATTCATGATTAATGATTCAATTCATGATTCATGATTTATTTCATGATTCAATTCATGATTCATTTTATGATTCATTTCATGATTCATGATTTATGATTCATGATTTATGATTCAATTCATTATTCAATTCATGATTCAATTCATGATTCATGATTCGATTTATGATTGATGATTCAATTCATGATTCATGATTCAAATAATGATTCATGATTCAATTCATGATTTATGATTAAATTCATGATTCATAATTCATGACTCAATTCATGATTCATGATTCGATTCATGATTCATGATTCGATTCATGATTCATGATTCAATTCATGATTCATGATTCAATTCATGATTTATGATTCAAGATTTATGATTCAATTCATGATTCATGATTCAATTCATGATTTATGATTCGATTCATGATTCGATTCATGATTCATGATTCATTTCATGATTCATTTCATGATTCAATTCATGATTTATGATTCGATTCATGATTCAATTCATAATTCATCATTCAATTCATGATTCATGATTTAATGATTCAATTCATGTTTCATGATTCAATTCATGATTCATGATACGATTCATTATTCAATTCATGATTCATGATTTATGATTCAATTCATGATTCAATTCATGATTCATGATTCGATTTATGATTCATGATTGAATTCAGGATTCATGATTCATGATTGAATTCAGGATTCATGATTCATGATTGAATTCAGGATTCATGATTCATGATTCAATTCATGATTCATGATTCGATTCATGATTCAATTCATAATTCATTCTATAAATCATGATTCAATGCATGAGTCATGATTCAATTCATGATTCATGATTCATTTCATGATTCATGATTAATTTCATAATTCATGATTCAATTCATGATTCAAATCATGATTCATGATTCAATTAATGTTCAATTCATGATTCAATTCATGATTCATGATTCATGATTCAATTCATGATTCATGCTTCAATTCATGATTCATAATTTATGATTCATGATTCAATTCATGATACATAATTCATGATTTGATTCATGATTCATGATTCGATTCATGATTCAATTCATGATTCATGATTCGATTAATGATTCATGATTCGATTCATGATTCGATTCATGATTGAATTCATGATTGAATTCATGATTGAATTCATTATTCATTATTCGATTCATGATTCAAGATTCATGATTCGATTCATGATTCAAGATTCATGATTCAAGATTCATGATTCAATTCATGATTTATGATTCGATTCATGATTCAATTCATGATTCATGATTCATGATTTATGATTCAATTCATGATTCATGATTCATGATTTATGATTCAATTCATGATTCATGATTCGATTCATGATTTATGATTCGATTCATGATTTGTTATTCATGATTCGATTCATGATTCATGATTTGATTCATGATTGAATTCATGATTCAGTTCATTATTCATGATTCGATTCATGATTCAAGATTCATGATTCAATTCATGATTTATGATTTAATTTATGATTCATGATTCATGATTCAATTCATGATTCAGTTCATGATTTATGATTCAATTCATGATTCATGATTGATGAATCATGATTTAATTCATGATCCTTGGTTCAATTCATGATTCATGATTCAATTCATGATATAATTCTATATTCAAGATTCGATTCATGATTCAAGAATCATGATTCAATTCATGATTTAATTCATGATTCATGATTTGATTCTTGATTCATGATTTGATTCATTATTCATGATTCAATTCATGATTCATAATTCAATTCATGATTCATGATTCGATTCATGTTTTATGATTCAATTCATGATTAAATTCATGATTCATGATTCATTTCATAATTCATGATTCATGATTGAATTCATGATTCAATTCTTGATCCATGATTCATGATTCAATTCATGATTCAATATTTATAATTCAATTCATGATTCAATTCATGAGTCATGATTCGATTCATGATTCATGATTTGATTCATGATTCATGATTCGATTCATGATTCATGATTCGATTCATGATTCAATTCATGATTCATGATTCATGATTCATGATTCAATTCATGATTTATGATTCACTTCATGATTCATGATTCATGATTCGATTCATGATTCAATTCATGATTTAATTCATGATTAATGATTTGATTCATGATTAATGATTCGATTCATGATTCATTATTCAATTCATGATACATAATTCATGATTCGATTCATGATTCAATTCATGTTTCATGATTCAATTCATGATTCATATTTCATGATTCAATTCATGAGTCAAGATTCAATTCATGATTCAAGATTCATGATTTGATTCATGATTCATGATTTGATTCATGATTCATGAGTTGATTCATGATTAATGATTCGATTCATGATTCATGATTCAATTCATGATACATGATTCATGATTCGATTCATGATTCAATTCATGATTCATGATTCAATTCATGATTCATGTTTCATGATTCAATTCATAATTCATGATCCAATTCATGATTCATGATTCATGATTCGATTCATGATTCATGATTCAATTCATTATTCATGATTCGATTCATGATTCAAGATTCATGATTCAATTCATGATTCATGATTCGACTCATGATTCATGATTCAATTCATGATTCATGATTAGACTCATGATTCATGATTCAATTCATGATTCATGATTAGACTCATGATTCATGATTCAATTCATGATTCATGATTCGTTTTGTGTTTCATGATTCAATTCATGAATCAAATCATGATTCATGATTAAATTCATGATTCATAATTCGATTCATGATTCATGATTCATGATTCGATTCATGATTCATGATTCATGATTCAATTCATGATTCATGGTTTAATTCATGATTCATGATTCAATTCATGATTCAGGATTCAATTCACGATTTGTGATTCATGATTCTATTTATGATTCATGATTCGATTCATGATTTGAAACATGATTCATGATTCGATTCATGATTCAATTCATGATTTATGATTCAATTCATGATTCATGATTCAATTCATGAATAATGATTCGATTCATGATTCAATTCATGATTCAATTCATGATTCGTGATTCAATTCATGATTCATGATTCGTTCATGATTTGTTTCGTGTTTCATGATTCAATTCATGATTCAAATCATGATTCATGATTAAATTCATGATTCATGATTTGATTCATGATTAAATTCATGATTCATGATTTGATTCATGATTCATGATTCAATTCATGATTCATGATTTATGATTCAATTCATGATTCATGATTTATTTCATGATTCATTTCATGATTCATATATCATGATTCAATTCATGATTCATTTCATGATTCATTTCATGATTCATGATTCAATTCATGATTTATGATTCGATTCATGATTCATGATTCAATTCATTATTCATGATTCGATTCATGATTCATGATTAGACTCATGATTCATGATTCATGATTTGTTTTGTGTTTCATGATTTAATTCATGATTCAAATCATGATTCATGATTAAATTCATGATTCATGATTCGATTCATGATTCATGATTCGATTCATGATTCGATTCATGATTCATGATTCAATTCATGATTCATGATTCGATTTATGATTGATGATTCAATTCATGATTCATGATTCAAATAATGATTCATGATTCAATTCATGATTTATGATTAAATTCATGATTCATAATTCATGACTCAATTCATGATTCATGATTCGATTCATGATTCATGATTCGATTCATGATTCATGATTCAATTCATGATTCATGATTCAATTCATGATTTATGATTCATGATTCAATTCATGATTCATGGTTTAATTCATGATTCATGATTCAATTCATGATTCATGATTCAAATTATGATTCATGGTTCAATTCATGATTTGTTATTCATGATTATATTTATGATTCAATTCATGATTTATGATTCAATTCATGAATCATGATTCAATTCATGATTCATGATTCGATTCATGATTCAATTCATTAATCATGATTTAATTCATGATTCGTGATTCAATTCATGATTCATGATTTGATTAATGATTCATGATTCATGATTTGATTCATGATTCATGATTCAATTCATGATTTATTATTCAATTCATGATTCATGATTAATGATTCAATTCATGATTCATGATTTATTTCATGATTCAATTCATGATTCATTTTATGATTCATTTCATGATTCATGATTTATGATTCATGATTTATGATTCAATTCATTATTCAATTCATGATTCAATTCATGATTCATGATTCGATTTATGATTGATGATTCAATTCATGATTCATGATTCAAATAATGATTCATGATTCAATTCATGATTTATGATTAAATTCATGATTCATAATTCATGACTCAATTCATGATTCATGATTCGATTCATGATTCATGATTCGATTCATGATTCATGATTCATGATTCAATTCATGATTCATGATTCAATTCATGATTTATGATTCATGATTTATGATTCAAGATTTATGATTCAATTCATGATTCATGATTCAATTCATGATTTATGATTCGATTCATGATTCGATTCATGATTCATGATTCATTTCATGATTCATTTCATGATTCAATTCATGATTTATGATTCGATTCATGATTCAATTCATAATTCATCATTCAATTCATGATTCATGATTTAATGATTCAATTCATGTTTCATGATTCAATTCATGATTCATGATACGATTCATTATTCAATTCATGATTTATGATTCAATTCATGATTCAATTCATGATTCAATTCATGATTCATGATTCGATTTATGATTCATGATTCAATTCAGGATTCATGATTCATGATTGAATTCAGGATTCATGATTCATGATTGAATTCAGGATTCATGATTCATGATTCAATTCATGATTCATGATTCGATTCATGATTCAATTCATAATTCATTCTATAAATCATGATTCAATGCATGAGTCATGATTCAATTCCGGATTCATGATTCATTTCATGATTCATGATTAATTTCATAATTCATGATTCAATTCATGATTCAAATCATGATTCATGATTCAATTAATGTTCAATTCATGATTCAATTCATGATTCATGATTCATGATTCAATTCATGATTCATGATTCAATTCATGATTCATAATTTATGATTCATGATTCAATTCATGATACATAATTCATGATTTGATTCATGATTCATGATTCGATTCATGATTCAATTCATGATTCATGATTCGATTAATGATTCATGATTCGATTCATGATTCGATTCATGATTGAATTCATGATTGAATTCATGATTGAATTCATTATTCATTATTCGATTCATGATTCAAGATTCATGATTCGATTCATGATTCAAGATTCATGATTCAAGATTCATGATTCAATTCATGATTTATGATTCGATTCATGATTCAATTCATGATTCATGATTCATGATTTATGATTCAATTCATGATTCATGATTCATGATTTATGATTCAATTCATGATTCATGATTCGATTCATGATTTATGATTCGATTCATGATTCATGATTCGATTCATGATTCATTTCATGATCCAATTCATGATTCATGATTCATTTCATGATTCATTTCATGATTCAATTCATGATTTATGATTCGATTCATGATTCAATTCATAATTCATCATTCAATTCATGATTCATGCTTTAATGATTCAATTCATGTTTCATGATTCAATTCATGATTCATGATCCGATTCATTATTCAATTCATGATTCAATTCATGATTCATTTCATGATTCATGATTTATGATTTAATTCATGATTCAATTCATGATTCATGATTCATGATCCAATTCAGGATTCATGATTCGATTCATGATTCGATTCATGATTCAATTCATAATTCATTCTATAAATCATGATTCAATGCATGATTCATGATTCATTTCATGATTCATTTCATGATTCATGATTCATTATTCAATTCATGATTCATTTCATGATTCATGATTCAATTCATGATTCAAATCATGATTCATGATTCAATTAATGTTCAATTCATGATTCATGATTCGATTCATGATTCATGATTCGATTCATGATTCAATTCATGATTCATGATTCATGATTCGATTAATGATTCATGATTCGATTCATGATTCGATTCATGATTCATGATTGAATTCATGATTGAATTCATGATTTAATTCATTATTCATGATTCGATTCATGATTCAAGATTCATGATTCGATTCATGATTCAAGATTCATGATTCGATTCATGATTCAAGATTCATGATTCAATTCATGATTCATAATTCGATTCATGATTTATGATTCAATTCATGATTCATGATTCGATTCATGATTTATGATTCGATTCATGATTCATGATTTCATGATTCATGATTCATTTCATGATTCATGATTCACGATTTAATTCATAATTCATGATTCAATTCATGATTCAATTCATGATTCAATTCATGATTCATGATTTAATGATTCAATTCATGTTTCATGATTCAATTCATGATTCATGATCTGATCCATGATTCATGATTCATGATTCAATTCATGATTCAATTCATGATTCATTTCATGATTCATGATTTATGATTCAATTCATGATTCAATTCATGATTCATGATTCGATTTATGATTCATGATTGAATTCAGGATTCATGATTTAATGATTCAATTCATGTTTCATGATTCAATTCATGATTCATGATCCGATCCATGATTCATGATTCATGATTCAATTCATGATTCAATTCATGATTCATTTCATGATTCATGATTTATGATTCAATTCATGTTTCATGATTCAATTCATGATTCATGATTCAATTCATGATTCATGATCCGATTTATGATTCATAATTCACTTCATGATTCATGATTCATGATTCGATTCATGATTCAATTCATGATTTAATTCATGATTTGATTCATGATTCATGATTTGATTCATGATTTGATTCATGATTCATGATTTGATTCATGATTCATGATTTGATTCATGATTAATGATTCGATTCATGATTCATTATTCAATTCATGATATATGATTCATGATTCGATTCATGATTCATGATCCGATTTATGATTCATGATTCACTTCATGATTCATGATTCATGATTCAATTCATGATTCATGATTCAATTCATGATTTAATTCATGATTCATGATTTGATTCATGATTCATGATTTGATTCATGATTCATGATTCAATTCATGATTCATGATTCACTTCATGATTCATGATTCATGATTCGATTCATGATTCAATTCATGATTCATGATTCAATTCATGATTTGATTCATGATTCATGATTTGATTCATGATTAATGATTCGATTCATGATTCATGATTCAATTCATGATACATGATTCATGATTCGATTCATGATTCAATTCATGATTCATGATTCAATTCATGATTCATGTTTCATGATTCAATTCATGATTCATGATCCAATTCATGATTCATGATTCATGATTCGATTCATGATTCATGATTCAATTCATTATTCATGATTCGATTCATGATTCAAGATTCATGATTCAATTCATGATTCATGATTCGACTCATGATTCATGATTCAATTCATGATTCATGATTAGACTCATGATTCATGATTCAATTCATGATTCATGATTCATGATTCGTTTTGTGTTTCATGATTCAATTCATGATTCAAATCATGATTCATGATTAAATTCATGATTCATGATTCATAATTCGATTCATGATTCATGATTCGATTCATGATTCAATTCATGATTTATTTCATGATTCATTTCATGATTCATATATCATGATTCAATTCATGATTCATTTCATGATTCATTTCATGATTCATGATTCAATTCATGATTTATGATTTGATTCATGATTCATGATTCAATTCATTATTCATGATTCGATTCATGATTCATGATTCAATTCATGATTCATGATTCGACTCATGATTCATGATTAGACTCATGATTCATGATTCAATTCATGATTCATGATTTGTTTTGTGTTTCATGATTTAATTCATGATTCAAATCATGATTCATGATTAAATTCATGATTCATGATTCGATTCATGATTCGATTCATGATTCATGATTCGATTCATGATTCATGAATCATGAATCGAATCATGATTCAATTCATGATTCGATTCATGATTCAATTCATGATTCATGGTTTAATTCATGATTCATGATTCAATTCATGATTCATGATTCAATTCATGATTTGTGATTCATGATTCTATTTATGATTCATGATTCGATTCATGATTTGAATCATGATTCATGATTCGATTCATGATTCAATTCATGATTTATGATTCAATTCATGAATCATGATTCAATTCATGATTCATGATTCGATTCATGATTCAATTCATTAATCATGATTTAATTCATGATTCGTGATTCAATTCATGATTCATGATTTGATTAATGATTCATGATTCATGATTCAATTCATGATTCATGATTCAATTCATGATTCATGATTCAATTCATGATTCATTATTCAATTCATGATTCATGATTCATGATTTATGATTCAATTCATGATTCATGATTTATTTCATGATTCATTTCATGATTCATATATCATGATTCAATTCATGATTCATTTCATGATTCATTTCATGATTCATGATTTATGATTCATGATTTATGATTCAATTCATTATTCAATTCATTATTCAATTCATGATTCATGATTCGATTTATGATTGATGATTCAATTCATGATTCATGATTCAAATAATGATTCATGATTCAATTCATGATTTATGATTAAATTCATGATTCATGATTCAATTCATGATTCATGATTCAATTCATGATTTATGATTCATGATTTATGATTCAAGATTTATGATTCAATTCATGATTCATGATTCAATTCATGATTTATGATTCGATTCATGATTCATGATTCGATTCATGATTCATTTCATGATTCAATTCATGATTTATGATTCGATTCATGATTCAATTCATAATGCATCATTCAATACATGATTCATGATTTAATGATTCAATTCATGTTTCATGATTCAATTCATGATTCATGATACGATTCATTATTCAATTCATGATTCATGATACATGATTCAATTCATGATTCAATTCATGATTCATGATTCGATTTATGATTCATGATTGAATTCAGGATTCATGATTCATGATTGAATTCAGGATTCATGATTCATGATTCAATTCATGATTCATGATTCGATTCATGATTCAATTCATAATTCATTCTATAAATCATGATTCAATGCATGAGTCATGATTCAATTCATGATTCATGATTCATTTCATGATTCATGATTAATTTCATGATTCATGATTCAATTAATGATTCAAATCATGATTCATGATTCAATTAATGTTCAATTCATGATTCATGATTCAATTCATGATTCAAGATTCATGATTTGATTCCTGATTCATGATTCAATTCATGATTCATGATTCATGATTTGATTCAAGATTCATGATTTGATTCATGATTCATGATTCAATTCATGATTTAATTCATGATTCATGATTTGATTCATGATTCATGAGTTGATTCATGATTCATGAGTTGATTCATGATTAATGATTCGATTCATGATTCATGATTCAATTCATGATACATGATTCATGATTCGATTCATGATTCAATTCATGATTCATGATTCAATTCATGATTCATGTTTCATGATTCAATTCATGATTCATGATCCAATTCATGATTCATGATTCATGATTCGATTCATGATTCATGATTCAATTCATTATTCATGATTCGATTCATGATTCAAGATTCATGATTCAATTCATGATTCATGATTCGACTCATGATTCATGATTCAATTCATGATTCATGATTAGACTCATGATTCATGATTCAATTCATGATTCATGATTCATGATTCGTTTTGTGTTTCATGATTCAATTCATGATTCAAATCATGATTCATGATTAAATTCATGATTCATGATTCATAATTCGATTCATGATTCATGATTCATGATTCGATTCATGATTCAATTCATGATTTATTTCATGATTCATTTCATGATTCATATATCATGATTCAATTCATGATTCATTTCATGATTCATTTCATGATTCATGATTCAATTCATGATTTATGATTTGATTCATGATTCATGATTCAATTCATTATTCATGATTCGATTCATGATTCATGATTCAATTCATGATTCATGATTCGACTCATGATTCATGATTCAATTCATGATTCATGATTAGACTCATGATTCATGATTCAATTCATGATTCATGATTTGTTTTGTGTTTCATGATTTAATTCATGATTCAAATCATGATTCATGATTAAATTCATGATTCATGATTCGATTCATGATTCGATTCATGATTCATGATTCGATTCATGATTCATGAATCATGAATCGAATCATGATTCAATTCATGATTCGATTCATGATTCAATTCATGATTCAATTCATGATTCGATTCATGATTCAATTCATGATTCATGGTTTAATTCATGATTCATGATTCAATTCATGATTCATGATTCAATTCATGATTTGTGATTCATGATTCTATTTATGATTCATGATTCGATTCATGATTTGAATCATGATTCATGATTCGATTCATGATTCAATTCATGATTTATGATTCAATTCATGAATCATGATTCAATTCATGATTCATGATTCGATTCATGATTCAATTCATTAATCATGATTTAATTCATGATTCGTGATTCAATTCATGATTCATGATTTGATTAATGATTCATGATTCATGATTCAATTCATGATTCATGATTCAATTCATGATTCATGATTCAATTCATGATTCATTATTCAATTCATGATTCATGATTCATGATTTATGATTCAATTCATGATTCATGATTTATTTCATGATTCATTTCATGATTCATATATCATGATTCAATTCATGATTCATTTCATGATTCATTTCATGATTCATGATTTATGATTCAATTCATTATTCAATTCATTATTCAATTCATGATTCATGATTCGATTTATGATTGATGATTCAATTCATGATTCATGATTCAAATAATGATTCATGATTCAATTCATGATTTATGATTAAATTCATGATTCATGATTCAATTCATGATTCATGATTCAATTCATGATTTATGATTCATGATTTATGATTCAAGATTTATGATTCAATTCATGATTCATGATTCAATTCATGATTTATGATTCGATTCATGATTCATGATTCGATTCATGATTCATTTCATGATTCAATTCATGATTTATGATTCGATTCATGATTCAATTCATAATGCATCATTCAATTCATGATTCATGATTTAATGATTCAATTCATGTTTCATGATTCAATTCATGATTCATGATACGATTCATTATTCAATTCATGATTCATGATACATGATTCAATTCATGATTCAATTCATGATTCATGATTCGATTTATGATTCATGATTGAATTCAGGATTCATGATTCATGATTGAATTCAGGATTCATGATTCATGATTCAATTCATGATTCATGATTCGATTCATGATTCAATTCATAATTCATTCTATAAATCATGATTCAATGCATGAGTCATGATTCAATTCATGATTCATTTCATGATTCATGATTAATTTCATGATTCATGATTCAATTAATGATTCAAATCATGATTCATGATTCAATTAATGTTCAATTCATGATTCATGATTCAATTCATGATTCATGATTCATGATCAATTCATGATTCATAATTCATGATTCGATTCATGATTCATGATTCGATTCATGATTCAATTCATGATTCATGATTCGATTAATGATTCATGATTCGATTCATGATTCATGATTCGATTCATGATTCGATTCATGATTCGATTCATGATTGAATTCATGATTGAATTCATGATTGAATTCATTATTCATTATTCGATTCATGATTCAAGATTCATGATTCAAGATTCATGATTCAATTCATGATTCATGATTCGATTAATGATTTATGATTCGATTCATGATTCAATTCATGATTCATGATTCATGATTTATGATTTATGATTCAATTCATGATTCATGATTCGATTCATGATTTATGATTCGATTCATGATTCATGATTCGATTCATGATTCATGATTCGATTCATGATTCATGATTCGATTCATGATTCAATTCATAATTCATGATTCAATTCATAATTCATGATTCAATTCATAATTCATGATTTAATGATTCAATTCATGTTTCATGATTCATTTCATGATTCATTTCATGATTCAATTCATGATTTATGATTCGATTCATGATTCAATTCATAATACATCATTCAATTCATGATTCATGCTTTAATGATTCAATTCATGTTTCATGATTCAATTCATGATTCATGATCCGATTCATTATTCAATTCATGATTCAATTCATGATTCATTTCATGGTTCATGATTTATGATTTAATTCATGATTCAATTCATGATTCATGATTCATAATCCAATTCAGGATTCATGATTCGATTCATGATTCAATTCATAATTCATTCTATAAATCATGATTCAATGCATGATTCATGATTCATTTCATGATTCATTTCATGATTCATGATTCATTATTCAATTCATGATTCATTTCATGATTCATGATTCAATTCATGATTCAAATTATGATTCATGATTCAATTAATGTTCAATTCATGATTCATGATTCAATTCATGATTCATGATTCATGATTCAATTCATGATTCATGATTGAATTCATGATTCATGATTCGATTCATGATTCGATTCATGATTCGATTCATGATTCATGATTCATGATTCGATTAATGATTCATGATTCGATTCATGATTCATGATTGAATTCATTATTGAATTCATGATTTAATTCATTATTCATGATTCGATTCATGATTCAAGATTCGATTCATGATTCAAGATTCATGATTCGATTCATGATTCAAGATTCATGATTCAATTCATGATTCATGATTCGATTCATGATTTATGATTCGATTCATGATTCGATTCATGATTTATGATTCGATTCATGATTTATGATTCGATTCATGATTCATGATTTCATGATTCATGATTTCATGATTCATGATTCATTTCATGATTCACGATTTAATTCATAATTCATGATTCAATTCATGATTCATGATTTAATGATTCAATTCATGTTTCATGATTCAATTCATGATTCATGATCCGATCCATGATTCATGATTCATGATTCAATTCATGATTCAATTCATGATTCATTTCATGATTTATGATTCAATTCATGTTTCATGATTCAATTCATGATTCATGATCCGATTTATGATTCATGATTCAATTCATGATTCAATTCATGATTCATTTCATGATTCATGATTTATGATTCTATTCATGATTCAATTCATGATTCATGATTCGATTTATGATTCATGATTCAATTCAGGATTCATGATTCATGATTCAATTCAGGATTCATGATTTATGATTCAATTCATGATTCATGATTCGATTCATGATTCAATTCATAATTCATTCTATGAATCATGATTCATTTCATGATTCATGATTCAATTCATGATTCATGATTCAAATCATGATTCATGATTCAATTCAGGATTCATGATTCATGATTCAATTCAGGATTCATGATTCATCATTCAATTCAGGATTCATGATTTATGATTCAATTCATGATTCATGATTCATGATTCAATTCATGATTCATGATTCGATTCATGATTCAATTCATAATTCATTCTATGAATCATGATTCATTTCATGATTCAAATCATGATTCATGATTCAATTAATGTTCAATTCATGATTCATGATTCAATTCATGATTCATAATTCACGATTCGATTCATGATTCAATTCATGATTTGTGATTCATGATTCGATTCATAATTCGATTCATGATTAATGATTCAATTCATGATTCATGATTCATGATTCAATTCATGATTCATGATTCATGATTCAATTCATGATTTATGATTCAATTTATGATTCATGATTTAATTCATGATTCAGTTCATGATTCATGATTCGATTCAGGATTCATGATTCCATTCATGATTCAGTTTATGATTCATGATTCGATTCAGGATTCATGATTCCATTCATAGTTCATGAATCATGATTCGATTCCTGATTCATGATTCATTTCATGATTGATGGTTCATGATTCAATTCATGATTCATGATTCAATTCATGATTTATGATTGATGGTTCATGATTCAATTCATGATTCGTTATTCAATTCATGATTCATGATTCAATTCATGATTTAATTCTATATTCAAGATTCGATTCATGATTCAGGAATCATGATTCAATTCATGATTTAATTCATGTTTTATGATTCAATTCATGATTCAATTCATGATTCATAATTCATTTCATAATTCATGATTCATGATTGAATTCATGATTCAATTCTTGATTCATGATTCATGATTCAATTCATGATTCAATATTCATGATTTAATTCATGATTCATGATTCAATTCATGATTCATGATTCATGATTCATGATTCGATTCATGATTCGATTCATGATTCATGATTCAATTCATGATTCATGAATTATGATTCAATTCATGATTCATGATTCATGATTCGATTCATGATTCAAATTTTAATTTGATTCATGATTCATAATTCGATTCATGATTCATGATTTGATTCATGATTTATGATTCGATTCATGATTCAAATCATGATTCATGATTCAATTCATGATACATGATTCACGATTCGATTTATGATTCATGATTCATTTCATGAATCATGATTCAATTCATGATTCATGATTCATGATTCAATTCATGAGTCATGATTCGATTCATGATTCAAGATTCATGATTCGACTCATGATTCATGATTCAATTCATGTTTCAATTCATGATTCATGTTTCATGATTCAATTCATGATTCATGATTCATGATTTAATTCATGATTCATGATTCAATTCATGATTCATGATTCATGATTCGATTCATGATTCATGATTCAATTAATTATTCATGATTCGATTCATGATTCAAGATTCATGATTCAATTCATGATTCATGATTCATAATTCATTATTCGTTTCGTGTTTCATGATTCAATTCTTGATTCAAATCATGATTCATGATTAAATTCATGATTCATGATTCATTATTCGATTCATGATTCATGATTCGATTCATTATTCATGATTCAATTCATGATTCATGATTCATGATTCAATTCATGGTTCATGATTTAATTCATGATTCATGATTCAATTCATGATTCATGATTTAATTCATGATTTTTGATTCATGATTCTATTTATGATTCATGATTCGATTCATGATTCGAATCATGATTCATGATTCGATTCATGATTCAATTCATGATTTATGATTCAATTCATGATTTATGATTCAATTCATGATTCAGTTCATGATTCAATTCATGATTCATGATTCATGATTTATGATTCAATTCATGATTCATGATTTATTTCATGATTCATTTCATGATTCACATATCATGATTCAATTCATGATTCATGATTTAATTTAAGAATCATGATTCATGATTTATTTCATGATTCATGATTCAATTCATGATTCATGATTCAAGATTTATGATTCAATTCATGATTCATGATTTATTTCATGATTCATTTCATGATTCACATATCATGATTCAATTCATGATTCATGATTTAATTTAAGAATCATGATTCATGATTTATTTCATGATTCATGATTCAATTCATGATTCATGATTTATTTCATGATTCATTTCATGATTCATATATCATGATTCAATTCATGATTCAATTCATGATTCATGATACAATTCATGTTTCAATTCATGATTCGATACATAATTCATGATTAAATTCATGATTCATGATTCGATTCATGATTCGATTCATGATTCGATTCATGGTTCATGATTAAATTCATGATTCAATTCATGATTCATTTCATGATTCATGATTCAATTCATGATTCAATTCATGATTCAATTCATGATTCATGATTCGTTTCATGATTCAATTCATGATTCATGATATGATTCATGATTTAATTCATGATTCATGATTGATTATTCAATTCATGATTCATGATTCGATTCATGTTTCATGATTCGATTCATGTTTCATGATTCGATTCATGATATATAATTAAATTCATGATTCATGATTCATTTCATGATTCATGATTCATTTCATAATGTCACTCACCGGACTGTGAGTGCTTCTTCTCGTGTGTTTAGGAACCGTGGCCGTCCATCATCCTGAGGGTCTGCGCATGTGCAGCCCTTTCAAACCTTCAGTACATGTTCCTTTTAGTTAATTGGCTGATCAGGCAACACTCCCTATTTAAAGCACCTGTGGTCAATACCTCGTTGCCTGATCTTGGAGTCTCATTCCCCATGAGCCTCTGAAGGTGTTCCTGTGTTTCCTCGTGTATTCAGTTCCTGCTGATTCCTGTTGTTTGTTTGTGGTTTCCAGACCACTTCAACTCTCCTGTGTTTCATCGTGACTGCACCAGCTGATTCCTATCCGCTGCCTCTGTGCTTCTACAGTTTCCAGACCACTTCAACTCTCCTGTGTTTCATCGTGACTGCACCAGCTGATTCCTATCCGCTGCCTCCGTGCTTCTACAGTTTCCAGACCACTTCAACTTTCCTGTGTTTCATCGTGACTGCACCAGCTGATTCCTATCCGCTGCCTCCGTGCTTCTACAGTTTCCAGACCACTTCAACTCTCCTGTGTTTCATCGTGACTGCACCAGCTGATTCCTATCCGCTGCCTCCGTGCTTCTACAGTTTGCAGACCACTTCAACTCTCCCGTGTTTCATCGTGACTGCACCAGCTGATTCCTATCCGCTGCCTCCGTGTATCTGCAGTCTCCTGCTCATCGCAACTCTCCAGTGCTCATCGTGTCTACAGCAAGCCGATCCGCTGTCTCCGTGCTTCTACAGCGTTCCTGCTTGTCAACTTGCCTGTCTGCATCGGATCAACGCTCCGCTGCTTTCATCTCAGCTAGACCGCCTCAACTCTCCCGTGTTCTCCAGGTGTCCAGTTCTATATACTACTGCTTCTTGAGTATTGTCTACATCCTTGCTGGTCTACCTACCGTGTGCTGCACCTACTTGGTTACCGCTTCCACCCTCCTGGGACTTCGCATCCTGCCGGCCTCCAGCCGTTCAGGTATCTCTGCACTTCTTTCTAAAAGCCTGCTCTCCTGAACCACGGTATGCATACTTCTCATTGACTGTGCTGGTGTATTGCATATCTAGCTGGACTGAGTTGTTCTCCTCCGGAGTTTCCTATCCACTGAGACTATTGCTATCATTTGACTGTGTTACCTGTTAGCCTGGATAGTTCTTGTGACTTTGTATATTTGTGCAGTGCTGCTCAGTTATTACTATTTTGTGCATATCATCGTGGGATCAAGTTCAGTGTGCCGTGTTTACTCTGCATTGCATTTATCTCCCCGTGCTCCTCCTCACATATATATTTCAGTGGTACAACTTGCTAGAGGCAGACCACTGTTCCCTGTTTTCCTGAGTCACCAGTTTCCAGTGTCCTTTCACATAGCAGTGGTACAACTTGCTAACGCAGACCACTGACTACCCGGATACCTTCACCTGGATTCCATTCCCTCACCTAGACAGCGGTACAACTTGCTATACGCAGACCGCTGACTCTCATCACCTCCTCGTTACTTCTGGACATTCCTCCTCACTATAGCTGTGGTACAACTTGCTAACGCAGACCACTGGCTATCCGGATACCTTCACCTGGATTCCATTCCCTCACCTAGACAGCGGTAAAACTTGCTATACGCAGACCGCTGACTCTCATCACCTCCTCGTTACTTCTGGACATTCCTCCTCACTATAGCTGTGGTACAACTTGCTATCTGCAGACCACTGACTACCATCACGTTTTCTTGTCCATCCAGTTCCTCGTGTACAGTCATCTATATATTACCAGTGCTGCTAGTCATAGACTTTCCATGAGCATTCTCTTACCATCTGCTGTTCCCTATTCCGTGATCACCCCGCTACCAGAGTATCATATTACCACCTATACTGCTCTGGTAATCATCTGGTGATACCTGGGTAAAGACTCCTAGTGCCCGTGACACATAATTCATGATTCATGATTGAATTCATGATTTAAATCTTGATTCATGATTCAATTCATGATTCATGATTCAATTCATGATTCAATTCATGATTCGATTCATGATTCATGATTCAATTCATGATTCATGATTCAATTCATGATTCATGAATCAATTCATGATTCATGATTGATGATTCGATTCATGATTCGATTCATGATTCATGATTCAATTCATGATTCGATTCATGATTCATGATTCAATTCATGATTTGTGATACATGATTTGATTCATGATTCATGATTTGATTCATGATTTATGATTCAATTTATGATTCATGATTCATGATTTGATTCATGATTTATGATTCAATTTATGATTCATGATTCATGATTCAATTCATGATTCAAGTCATGATTCATGATTCATGATTTAATTAATGATTCATGATTCAATTCATGATTCATGATTCGATTCATGATTCATGTTTCGATTCATGATTCGATTCATGATTCATGTTTCGATTCATGATTCGATTCATGATTCATGATTCGATTCATGATTCAATTCATGATTCATGATTCATGATTCAATTCATAATTCATGATTCGATCAATGATTTATGATTCAATTCATGATTCATGATTCATTTCATGATTCAATTCATGATTCATGATTCAATTCATGATTCATGATTCGATTCATGATTCATGATTAAAATCATGATTTATTTCATGATTCATGATTCAATTCATGATTCATGATTCAATTCATGATTCATGATTCATGATTGGATTCATGATTCATGATTCAATTCATGATTTATTTCATGATTCATGATTCAATTCATGATTTATGATTTGATTCATGATTTATGAATCAATTCATGATTCTATTCATGATTCATGATTCATGATTCATGATCCGATTTATGATTCCTGATTCATGATTCAATTCATGATTCATTTCATGATTCATGATTCAATTCATGATTCATTTCATGATTCATGATTCATGATCCGATTCATGATTCATGATTCATGATCCGATTTATGATTCCTGATTAATGATTCAATTCATGAATCATTTCATGATTTATGATTCAATTCATGATTTAATTCAAGATTCAATTCATGATTCATGATTTATGATTCATGATTTATGATTCATGATTCATGATTCATGATTCGATTAATGATTCAATTCATGATTCAATTCATGATTCATAATTCGAATTATGATTCATGATTCGATTCATGAATCATGATTCAATTCATGATTCATGATTCAATTCATGATTCAATTCATGATTCATGATTCAATTCATGTTTTATGAATCATGATTCAATTCATGATTCATTTTTATGATTCATTTCATGATTCAATTCATGATTTATGATTTGATTCATGATTTATGATTTGATTCATGATTCATGATTCGAATTATGATTCATGATTCATAATTAATGATTCATGTTTCAATTCATGATTCATGATTCAATTCATGATATATGATTCATGATTCGACTCATGAATCATGATTCAATTCATGATTTGTGATACATGATTTGATTCATGATTCATGATTTGATTCATGATTTATGATTCAATTTATGATTCATGATTCATTTCATGATTCAATTCATGATTTATGATTTGATTCATGATTTATGATTTGATTCATGATTAATGATTCGAATTATGATTCATGATTCGATTCATGACTCATGATTAATGATTCATGATTTAATTCATGATTCATGATTCAATTCATGATTTATGATTCATGATTCATGATTCAATTCATGATTTGTGATACATGGTTTGATTCATGATTCACGATTTGATTCATGATTTATGATTCAATTTATGATTCATGATTCATGATTCAATTCATGATTCAAGTCATGATTCATGATTCATGATTTAATTAATGATTCATGATTCAATTCATGATTCATGTTTCGATTCATGATTCGATTCATGATTCATGAATCGATTCATGATTCAATTCATGATTCATGATTCAATTCATGAATCATGATTCAATTCATGAATCATGATTTGATCAATGATTTATGATTCAATTCATGATTCATGATTCATTTCATGATTCAATTCATGATTCATAATTCAATTCATGATTCATAATTCAATTCATGATTCATGATTCGATTCATGATTCATGATTCAAATCATGATTTATTTCATGATTCATGATTCAATTCATGATTCATGATTGGATTCATGATTCATGATTCAATTCATGATTCATGATTCAATTCATGTTTTATGATTCATGATTCAATTCATGTTTTATGATTCATGATTCAATTCATGATTTATGATTCATGATTCAATTCATGATTTATTTCATGATTCATGATTCAATTCATGATTTATGATTCAATTCATGATTTATGATTCAATTCATGATTTATGATTCAATTCATGATTTATGATTTGATTCATGATTTATGACTCGATTCATGATTCAATTCATGATTCATGATCCGATTTATGATTCCTGATTCATGATTCAATTCATGATTCATTTTATGATTTATGATTCAATTCATGATTTAATTCATGATTCAATTCATGATTCATGATTTGATTCATGATTTATGATTCATGATTCATGATTTAATTCATGATTCATTATTCAATTCATGATTCATGATTCGATTAACGATTCAATTCATGATTCAATTCATGATTCATGATTCAATTCATGATTCATGATTCAATTCATGATTCATGATTCGAATTATGATTCATGATTCATGATTCATTTCATTATTCATGATTCAATTCATGATTCATGATTCAATTCATGATTCATGATTCAATTCATGTTTTATGAATCATGATTCAATTCATGATTCATGTTTCGATTAATGATTCAATTCATGATTCAATTCATGATTCATGATTCAATTCATGATTCATGATTCAATTCATGATTCATGATTCGAATTATGATTCATGATTCATGATTCAATTCATTATTCATGATTCAATTCATGATTCATGATTCAATTCATGTTTTATGAATCATGATTCAATTCATGATTCATGATTCATTTTTATGATTCATTTCATGATTCAATTCATGATTTATGCTTTGATTCATGATTTATGATTTGATTCATGATTCATGACTTGAATTATGATTCATGATTCGATTCATGATTCATGATTAATGATTCATGATTCAATTCATAATTCATCATTCAATTCATGATTCATGATTTAATGATTCAATTCATGTTTCATGATTCAATTCATGATTCATGATACGATTCATTATTCAATTCATGATTCATGATTTATGATTCAATTCATGATTCAATTCATGATTCATGATTCGATTTATGATTCATGGTTGAATTCAGGATTCATGATTCATGATTCAATTCATGATTCATGATTCGATTCATGATTCAATTCATAATTCATTCTATAAATCATGATTCAATGCATGAGTCATGATTCAATTCATGATTCATGATTCATTTCATGATTCATGATTAATTTCATGATTCATGATTCAATTCATGATTCAAATCATGATTCATGATTCAATTAATGTTCAATTCATGATTCATGATTCAATTCATGATTCATGATTCATGATTCAATTCATGATTCATGATTCAATTCATGATTCATAATTCATGATTCGATTCATGATTCGATTCATGATTCGATTCATGATTCAATTCATGATTCATGATTCGATTAATGATTCATGATTCGATTCATGATTCGATTCATGATTCGATTCATGATTGAATTCATGATTGAATTCATGATTGAATTCATTATTCATTATTCGATTCATGATTCAAGATTCATGATTCGATTCATGATTCAAGATTCATGATTCAAGATTCATGATTCAATTCATGATTCATGATTTATGATTCAATTCATGATTCATGATTCATGATTTATGATTCAATTCATGATTCATGATTCGATTCATGATTTATGATTCGATTCATGATTCATGATTCGATTCATGATTCATGATTCGATTCATGATTCATTTCATGATTCAATTCATGATTTATGATTCGATTCATGATTCAATTCATAATTCATGATTCAATTCATAATTCATGATTTAATGATTCAATTCATGTTTCATGATCCAATTCATGATTCATGATTCATTTCATGATTCATTTCATTATTCAATTCATGATTTATGATTCGATTCATGATTCAATTCATAATTCATCATTCAATTCATGATTCATGCTTTAATGATTCAATTCATGTTTCATGATTCAATTCATGTTTCATGATTCAATTCATGATTCATGATCCGATTCATTATTCAATTCATGATTCAATTCATGATTCATTTCATGATTCATGATTTATGATTTAATTCATGATTCAATTCATGATTCATGATTCATGATCCAATTCAGGATTCATGATTCGATTCATGATTCAATTCATAATTCATTCTATAAATCATGATTCAATGCATGATTCATGATTCATTTCATGATTCATGATTCATTATTCAATTCATGATTCATTTCATGATTCATGATTCAATTCATGATTCAAATCATGATTCATGATTCAATTAATGTTCAATTCATGATTCATGATTCAATTCATGATTCATGATTGAATTCATGATTCATAATTCATGATTCGATTCATGATTCATGATTCGATTCATGATTCAATTCATGATTCATGATTCATGATTCGATTAATGATTCATGATTCGATTCATGATTCGATTCATGATTCATGATTGAATTCATGATTGAATTCATGATTTAATTCATTATTCATGATTCGATTCATGATTCAAGATTCGATTCATGATTCAAGATTCATGATTCGATTCATGATTCAAGATTCATGATTCAATTCATGATTCATGATTCGATTCATGATTTATGATTCGATTCATGATTTCATGATTCATGATTCATTTCATGATTCGATTCATGATTCACGATTTAATTCATAATTCATGATTCAATTCATGATTCATGATTTAATGATTCAATTCATGTTTCATGATTCAATTCATGATTCATGATCCGATCCATGATTCATGATTCATGATTCAATTCATGATTCAATTCATGATTCATTTCATGATTCATTATTTATAATTCAATTCATGTTTCATGATTCAATTCATGATTCATGATCCGATTTATGATTCATGATTCATGATTCAATTCATGATTCATTTCATGATTCATGATTTATGATTCTATTCATGATTCAATTCATGATTCATGATTCGATTTATGATTCATGATTCAATTCAGGATTCATGATTTATGATTCAATTCATGATTCATGATTCGATTCATGATTCAATTCATGATTCATGATTCGATTCATGATTCAATTCATAATTCATTCTATGAATCATGATTCATTTCATGATTCATGATTCAATTCATGATTCATGATTCATTTCATGATTCATGATTCAATTCATGATTCATGATTCAAATCATGATTCATGATTCAATTCAGGATTCATGATTCATGATTCAATTCAGGATTCATGATTCATGATTCAATTCATGATTCATGATTCGATTCATGATTCAATTCATAATTCATTCTATGAATCATGATTCATTTCATGATTCATGATTCAATTCATGATTCATGATTCAAATCATGATTCATGATTCAATTAATGTTCAATTCATGATTCATGATTCAATTCATGATTCATAATTCACGATTCGATTCATGATTCAATTCATGATTTGTGATTCATGATTTGATTCATAATTCGATTCATGATTAATGATTCAATTTATGATTCATGATTCAATTCATGATTCAGTTCATGATTCATGAGTCGATTCAGGATTCATGATTCCATTCATAGTTCATGAATCATGATTCGATTCCTGATTCATGATTCATGATTCATTTCATGATTCATGGTTCATGATTCAATTCATGATTCATGATTCAATTCATGATTTATGATTGATGGTTCATGATTCAATTCATGATTCGTGATTCAATTCATGATTCATGATTCAATTCATGATTTAATTCTATATTCAAGATTCGATTCATGATTCAAGAATCATGATTCAATTCATGATTTAATTCATGTTTTATGATTCAATTCATGATTCAATTCATGATTCATAATTCATTTCATAATTCATGATTCATGATTGAATTCATGATTCAATTCTTGATTCATGATTCATGATTCAATTCATGATTCAATATTCATGATTCAATTCATGATTCATGATTCAATTCATGATTCATGATTCATGAATCCATTTATGATTCATGATTCGATTCATGATTCATGATTCAATTCATGATTCATGAATTATGATTCAATTCATGATTCATGATTCATGATTCGATTCATGATTCAAATTTTGATTTGATTCATGATTCATAATTCGATTCATGATTCATGATTTGATTCATGATTTATGATTCGATTCATGATTCAAATCATGATTCATGATTCAATTCATGATACATGATTCACGATTCGATTTATGATTCATGATTCAATTCATGATTCATGATTCATGATTCAATTCATGAGTCATGATTCGATTCATGATTCAAGATTCATGATTCGACTCATGATTCATAATTCAATTCATGTTTCAATTCATGATTCATGTTTCATGATTCAATTCATGATTCATGATTCATGATTTAATTCATGATTCATGATTCAATTCATGATTCATGATTCGATTCATGATTTATGATTCAATTCATTATTCATGATTCGATTCATGATTCAAGATTCATGATTCAATTCATGATTCATGATTCATGATTCAATTCATGATTCATAATTCATGATTCGTTTCGTGTTTCATGATTCAATTCTTGATTCAAATCATGATTCATGATTAAATTCATGATTCATGATTCATTATTCGATTCATGATTCATGATTCGATTCATTATTCATAATTCAATTCATGATTCATGATTCATGATTCAATTCATGATTCATGATTTAATTCATGATTCATGATTCAATTCATGATTCATGATTTAATTCATGATTTTTGATTCATGATTCTATTTATGATTCATGATTCGATTCATGATTCATGATTCGATTCATGATTCAATTCATGATTTATGATTCAATTCATGATTCAGTTCATGATTCAATTCATGATTCAATTCATGATTCATGATTCATGATTTATGATTCAATTCATGATTCATGATTTATTTCATGATTCATTTCATGATTCACATATCATGATTCAATTCATGATTCATGATTTAATTCAAGAATCATGATTCATGATTTATTTCATGATTCATGATTCAATTCATGATTCATGATTTATTTCATGATTCATTTCATGATTCATATATCATGATTCAATTCATGATTCAATTCATGATTCATGATACAATTCATGTTTCAATTCATGATTCGATACATAATTCATGATTAAATTCATGATTCATGATTCGATTCATGATTCGATTCATGGTTCATGATTAAATTCATGATTCAATTCTTGATTCATTTCATGATTCATGATTCAATTCATGATTCATGATTCATGATTCAATTCATGATTCAATTCATGATTCATGATTCGTTTCATGATTCAATTCATGATTCATGATATGATTCATGATTTAATTCATGATTCATGATTCAATTCATGATTCATTTCATGATTCATGATTGATTATTCAATTCATGATTCATGATTCGATTCATGTTTCATGATTCGATTCATGTTTCATGATTCAATTCATGATATATAATTAAATTCATGATTCATGATTCATTTCATGATTCATGATTCATTTCATAATGTCACTCACCGGACTGTGAGTGCTTCTTCTCGTGTGTTTAGGAACCGTGGCCGTCCATCATCCTGAGGGTCTGCGCATGTGCAGCCCTTTCAAACCTTCAGTACATGTTCCTTTTAGTTAATTGGCTGATCAGGCAACACTCCCTATTTAAAGCACCTGTGGTCAATACCTCGTTGCCTGATCTTGGAGTCTCATTCCCCATGAGCCTCTGAAGGTGTTCCTGTGTTTCCTCGTGTATTCAGTTCCTGCTGATTCCTGTTGTTTGTTTGTGGTTTCCAGACCACTTCAACTCTCCTGTGTTTCATCGTGACTGCACCAGCTGATTCCTATCCGCTGCCTCTGTGCTTCTACAGTTTCCAGACCACTTCAACTCTCCTGTGTTTCATCGTGACTGCACCAGCTGATTCCTATCCGCTGCCTCCGTGCTTCTACAGTTTCCAGACCACTTCAACTCTCCTGTGTTTCATCGTGACTGCACCAGCTGATTCCTATCCGCTGCCTCCGTGCTTCTACAGTTTCCAGACCACTTCAACTCTCCCGTGTTTCATCGTGACTGCACCAGCTGATTCCTATCCGCTGCCTCCGTGTATCTGCAGTCTCCTGCTCATCGCAACTCTCCAGTGCTCATCGTGTCTACAGCAAGCCGATCCGCTGTCTCCGTGCTTCTACAGCGTTCCTGCTTGTCAACTTGCCTGTCTGCATCGGATCAACGCTCCGCTGCTTTCATCTCAGCTAGACCGCCTCAACTCTCCCGTGTTCTCCAGGTGTCCAGTTCTATATACTACTGCTTCCTGAGTATTGTCTACATCCTTGCTGGTCTACCTACCGTGCGCTGCACCTACTTGGTTACCGCTTCCACCCTCCTGGGACTTCGCATCCTGCCGGCCTCCAGCCATTCAGGTATCTCTGCACTTCTTTCTAAAAGCCTGCTCTCCTGAACCACGGTATGCATACTTCTCATTGACTGTGCTGGTGTATTGCATATCTAGCTGGACTGAGTTGTTCTCCTCCGGAGTTTCCTATCCACTGAGACTATTGCTATCATTTGACTGTGTTACCTGTTAGCCTGGATAGTTCTTGTGACTTTGTATATTTGTGCAGTGCTGCTCAGTTATTACTATTTTGTGCATATCATCGTGGGATCAAGTTCAGTGTGCCGTGTTTACTCTGCATTGCATTTATCTCCCCGTGCTCCTCCTCACATATATATTTCAGTGGTACAACTTGCTAGAGGCAGACCACTGTTCCCTGTTTTCCTGAGTCACCAGTTTCCAGTGTCCTTTCACATAGCAGTGGTACAACTTGCTAACGCAGACCACTGACTACCCGGATACCTTCACCTGGATTCCATTCCCTCACCTAGACAGCGGTACAACTTGCTATACGCAGACCGCTGACTCTCATCACCTCCTCGTTACTTCTGGACATTCCTCCTCACTATAGCTGTGGTACAACTTGCTAACGCAGACCACTGGCTATCCGGATACCTTCACCTGGATTCCATTCCCTCACCTAGACAGCGGTACAACTTGCTATACGCAGACCGCTGACTCTCATCACCTCCTCGTTACTTCTGGACATTCCTCCTCACTATAGCTGTGGTACAACTTGCTATCTGCAGACCACTGACTACCATCACGTTTTCTTGTCCATCCAGTTCCTCGTGTACAGTCATCTATATATTACCAGTGCTGCTAGTCATAGACTTTCGATGAGCATTCTCTTACCATCTGCTGTTCCCTGTTCCGTGATCACCCCGCTACCAGAGTATCATATTACCACCTATACTGCTCTGGTAATCATCTGGTGATACCTGGGTAAAGACTCCTAGTGCCCGTGACACATAATTCATGATTCATGATTGAATTCATGATTTAAATCTTGATTCATGATTCAATTCATGATTCATGATTCAATTCATGATTCAATTCATGATTCGATTCATGATTCATGATTCATGATTCAATTCATGATTCATGATTCAATTCATGATTCATGATTCAATTCATGATTCAATTCATGATTCATGATTGATGATTCGATTCATGATTCATGATTCAATTCATGATTCGATTCATGATTCATGATTCAATTCATGATTTGTGATACATGATTTGATTCATGATTCATGATTTGATTCATGATTTATGATTCAATTTATGATTCATGATTCATGATTTGATTCATGATTTATGATTCAATTTATGATTCATGATTCATGATTCAATTCATGATTCAAGTCATGATTCATGATTCAATTCATGATTCATGATTCAATTCATGATTCATGTTTCGATTCATGATTCGATTCATGATTCATGTTTCGATTCATGATTCGATTCATGATTCATGATTCGATTCATGATTCAATTCATGATTCATGATTCATGATTCAATTCATGATTCATGATTCGATCAATGATTTATGATTCAATTCATGATTCATGATTCATTTCATGATTCAATTCATGATTCATGATTCGATTCATGATTCATGATTCAAATCATGATTTATTTCATGATTCATGATTCAATTCATGATTCATGATTCAATTCATGATTCATGATTCATGATTGGATTCATGATTCATGATTCAATTCATGATTCATGATTCAATTCATGATTTATTTCATGATTCATGATTCAATTCATGATTTATGATTTGATTCATGATTTATGAATCGATTCATGATTCAATTCATGATTCATGATTCAATTCATGATTCATTTCATGATTCATGATTCAATTCATGATTCATTTCATGATTCATGATCCGATTCATGATTCATGATTCATGATCCGATTTATGATTCCTGATTCATGATTCAATTCATGAATCATTTCATGATTTATGATTCAATTCATGATTTAATTCAAGATTCAATTCATGATTCATGATTCATGATTTATGATTCATGATTCATGATTCATGATTCGATTAATGATTCAATTCATGATTCATGATTCAATTCATGATTCATGATTCAATTCATGATTCATGATTCGAATTATGATTCATGATTCAAATTATGATTCATGATTCGATTCATGAATCATGATTCAATTCATGATTCAATTCATGATTCATGATTCAATTCATGTTTTATGAATCATGATTCAATTCATGATTCATGATTCATTTTTATGATTCATTTCATGATTCAATTCATGATTTATGATTTGATTCATGATTTATGATTTGATTCATGATTCATGATTCATGATTCGAATTATGATTCATGATTCATAATTAATGATTCATGTTTCAATTCATGATTCATGATTCAATTCATGATTTATGATTCATGATTCGACTCATGAATCATGATTCAATTCATGATTTGTGATACATGATTTGATTCATGATTTATGATTCAATTTATGATTCATGATTCATGATTCATTTCATGATTCAATTCATGATTTATGATTTGATTCATGATTTATGATTTGATTCATGATTCATGATTCGAATTATGATTCATGATTCATGATTCAATTCATGATTTATGATTCATGATTCATGATTCAATTCATGATTTGTGATACATGGTTTGATTCATGATTCACGATTTGATTCATGATTTATGATTCAATTTATGATTCATGATTCATGATTCAATTCATGATTCAAGTCATGATTCATGATTCAAGATTTAATTAATGATTCATGATTTAATTCATGATTCATGTTTCGATTCATGATTCGATTCATGATTCATGATTCGATTCATGATTCAATTCATGATTCATGATTCAATTCATGAATCATGATTTGATCAATGATTTATGATTCAATTCATGATTCATGATTCATTTCATGATTCAATTCATGATTCATGATTCAATTCATGATTCATGATTCGATTCATGATTCATGATTCAAATCATGATTTATTTCATGATTCATGATTCAATTCATGATTCATGATTGGATTCATGATTCATGATTCAATTCATGATTCATGATTCAATTCATGTTTTATGATTCATGATTCAATTCATGATTTATGATTCATGATTCAATTCATGATTTATGATTCATGATTCAATTCATGATTTATTTCATGATTCATGATTCAATTCATGATTTATGATTCGATTCATGATTTATGATTCGATTCATGATTTATGATTTGATTCATGATTTATGATTCGATTCATGATTCATGATTCAATTCATGATTCATGATTCATGATCCGATTCATGATTCATGTTTCATGATCCGATTCATGATTCATGTTTCATGATCCGATTTATGATTCCTGATTCATGATTCAATTCATGATTCATTTTATGATTAATGATTCAATTCATGATTTAATTCATGATTCAATTCATGATTCATGATTTGATTCATGATTCAATTCATGATTCATTATTCAATTCATGATTCATGATTCGATTAATGATTCAATTCATGATTCAATTCATGATTCATGATTCAATTCATGATTCATGATTCAATTCATGATTCATGATTCGAATTATGATTCATGATTCAATTCATTATTCATGATTCAATTCATGATTCATGATTCAATTCATGTTTTATGAATCATGATTCAATTCATGATTCATGATTCATTTTTATGATTCATTTCATGATTCAATTCATGATTTATGCTTTGATTCATGATTTATGATTTGATTCATGATTAATGATTCATGATTCAATTCATGATTCATGATTCAATTCATGATTTATGATTCATGATTCGACTCATGAATCATGATTCAATTCATGATTCATAATTCATGATTCATGATTCATGATTTAATTCATGATTCATGATTCATGATTCAATTCATGATTCAATTCATGATTCATGATTCATGATTCGATTCATGATTCATGATTCAATTCATGATTCAATTCATGATTCATGATTCAATTCATGATTCAAGATTCAATTGACCTCTGTTTTCTGTTTGGACATGACAATAGGAAGTGTTCATTGCTAGCACAATAAAAACAAAGTTTCAAAGTTCTTCTGCGGCTACGTTCCTCCTGTGAAAGGGGACTGTACGGACCACCTCTAACTTGAAGTAGTTTTTCAGAAATGGCAGTGATGACTGGTGTCTGAATTGAAGAAGTACTGGTTGGCTGATTTGTAGATCTTTCCTCAGAACATACAGCAGCTGGGAAGGAAGCTTTACACTGCTTCTGCTGATTATCCACAGGTAGCTCATGCCTTGCAATAACTGGAGTCTGGGTTGTCAGTGAAGTTGTTTTTGGGCAGGAAACAGTTTCTGACTGAGCACCACACTTACCAACATTTGTGGAAAGTCCTTTGATTAGCTGAGGAAGCAGACACAAAACTTGGGCTAACTGAGAGCGTATTTGTAGTATATCTGCAGAGTCTGTAGCATAGAGGTGTCTGAAAGAGCTGACAGGTGTGGCCCCAGCAAGATCCATGAGGTTAGGCTGGTACATTCTGTCACGGCTCTCTGGTATATTCCACAATATTATTGCACAGAAACAGTGATGATAGTAAAATTAAATGTGTATTGTAAGTACAGGCAGGGGTGAATCTCACTGGCTGAAGGGCCAGGCAAGGCATGAAACAAAATGTCCAGGAATAATATTCAAAACAAAGTCTTTTAAACTTGCCAGGTTCCAGAGATGCAGAGTGCAGTCAGAGTCCAAAATCCAGAGCTGCAACATAAACAGAAATCCAGAGCTGTAACACACCACAATGAACCAGCAAGGAATGATTTCCACGGGTCAGTCTTTATGGTCTGGTGATTAGCATAACACTTAACAGCTGAGTGAGGACACACAATCCCTATAGCGGCCACTAGTGGGGAAAACACAGAACTTCACCTGTAGGGACTTGGTGCAAAAAAGCATCAGGCCATAACAAGGGCTGGCAGGCTTGGTGTAATTCTGCAGTGACATTCTACTATGTTATATTGGTAACACACAAAGAGGAGAGCTCCATTGCTCCATTGCTAATTGTCATTGCTGAAATGCAAATACTAGGGCTGGCAGACTTTTCTTCTGAATTTGCAGTCAAATTGTAAGGTGTTATCAAAACGGATTCACAGCAGTACACAGCAGAGCAGGAGCACCAAGCAGCTGCTGGCACCAGTCATGATGATAGTAATCCCTCTACGTCATCTGGCAAAGGCTATGTAAAAGTGCATAGTGTTTGTGTTGTTTGTTTGTGTAAGTCCTGCACTGGTGGAAGCCGTTCTGGCACGTGGTAAGAAGAAGGCCATTGTCATGCCTGGACATAATACCAAAAAATCACTTCTTATGTGTGGAATTATTTTCACTCAAATCCTGACAATAGTTGTCTAGCCATTTGTAGCATATGTAAAGCCACAGTCAGTCGAGGTAGGGACCTTAACCATCTAGGAACCTCATCCATGTAATGCCATTTGAAGCTAGTTCATGGCAAGCTGCTGAAAATCAGAAACTTATGCTAAAAAAATAACAACAAACAGTCCATCATCAGCTAGGTCCCTTCTCTCACCTACATACCGACGCTTGCAATCTACACCCACAACACCGTCCTCATCATTATTCTCAGTAGCGATCAGAGTTAGTCCTGCATCCAAGTTGGTAAGGCTAGATGACTCCTCAGAAGAATCCTTGCGCGTTAGTCCCACTGCTGCTGCTGGGGGTGAATCTTCATCCCAGAAGCAGACCAAGAAGAAGACTACTAGTAGTTGACAACAATTGACTGTTAAACAATCCTTTGCAAGAGGAAGCAAGTATGAAAGCTGTCAGCCAGTCGCAAAGCGGATCACAGACGCCATGGTGACTATGCTCATATTAGATCTGCGTCCAATAACCACTAGTTATACAGCTGGTTTTAGACGGTTACTTGAGGTCTTGTGTCCCCGTTACCAAATTCCATCACGACACCATTTCAGTAGAAAAGCTATTCCTCACCTCTACCAGAAGGTTCGTAAAAATGTAATTATTGGGCTACAAAATGCCATTCTACCCACTGTACACTTAACCACAGATATGTGGACAAGCGGAACTGGGTAAACTAAAGATTATATGACTGTGACAGCCCACTGGGTTGGTGATTCGCCTTCACCAGCAGGAACAGCAGCAACATGTACCCAAGTACGTCACATTTGTCAGAGGCAGGCTACTCTGTGTATCATCTGCTTCACTAAGAGCCATACAACTGACAATCTGTTACAAAAACTAATGGATTGCATTGCAACATGTATAACAAAACAGTATGATACATACATCTGGCGCTGCCTTCACGCACACTGCGTGTGTATTGTGGATGGACATACATGTCTTACAGACGGTTCTCTGAAATCTAGAATAATGCATACAAAAAAAACAATGATGGTGTAGTACAACAACACTATGGTGAAAAAGAACAATGTCCAATTAACTCCCGTGTGTGCATATATTACTGAACACCCTTGTTGTCATTCAATCTGGAAACCCCTTAGGGTATGCGCTTACAAGAGCCTGGATATATAATCGCCTGTATTAAGAATGTGGATTGTTTCCTCAGTCACAATATCCGTATCGGTGTTCCGTGTTCGGGAAAAACATAAAAAGACAATCTAGCATATTATCTTCTTTTAATAAATGGAAAGTTAAAATAACATGGGACTCTTACCAGAAAGCTGTATACAGATGGCAAAGTATATTGGTTCACCAGTGTCTCTCACCACAAGCTGTTCTGTCAGAAAACAGTATCACGATGACAAGGTTAGTTGGTTCACCAGTGTCTCTTAATCAAAGATGTTCCATCTGTCCGTGCCCGATGTTTGCGAACCAAAGTAAAAATAAATAGATACCAATAGACAATGACAATAGACAATGTGGGCAGCGTTATCTATAACAGTACTGACCGGATCACCTCTCCCTGACCATGTGGGCAGTCTTATCTATAACAGTACTGGCCGGATCACCTCTCCCTGACCATGTGGACATTCTTATCTATAACAATACTGACCGGATCACCTCTCCCTGACCATGTGGGCAGTCTTATCTATAACAGTAATGACCGTCTCACCTCTCCCTGACCATGTGGGCAGTCTTATCTATAACAGTACTGGCCGGATCACCTCTCCCTGACCATGTGGGCAGTGTTATCTATAACAGTACTGACCGGATCACCTCTCCCTGACCATGTGGGCAGTCTTATCTATAACAGTACTGACCGGATCACCTCTCCCTGACCATGTGGGCAGTCTTGTCTATAACAGTAATGACCGGATCACCTCTCCCTGACCATATGGGCAGTCTTATCTATAACAGTACTGACCGGATCACCTCTACCTGACCATGTGGGCAGTCTTATCTGTAACAGTACTGACCGCATCACCTCTTCATGACCATGTGGACAGTCTTGTCTATAACAGTACTGACCGGATCACCTCTCCCTGACCATGTGGGCAGTCTGATCTATAACAGTACTGGCCGGATCACCTCTCCCTGACCATGTGGGCAGTCTTATCTATAACAGTACTGACCGGATCACCTCTCCCTGACCATGTGGGCAGTCTTATCTATAACAGTACTGAAAGGATCACCTCTCCCTGACCATGTGGGCAGTCTTATCTATAACAGTACTGACCGGATCACCTCTCCCTGACCATGTGGGCAGTCTTATCTATAGCAGTACTGACCGGATCACCTCTCCCTGACCATGTGGGGCGTGTTATCTATAACAGTACTGACCGGATCACCTCTCCCTGACCATGTGGACAGTCTTATCTATAACAGTACTGACCGGATCACCTCTCCCTGACCATGTGGGCAGTGTTATCTATAGCAGTACTGACCGCATCACCTCTCCCTGACCATGTGGACAGTCTTATCTATAACAGTACTGACCGGATCACCTCTCCCTGACCATGTGGGCAGTCTTGTCTATAACAGTAATGACCGGATCACCTCTCCCTGACCATGTGGACAGTCTTATCTATAACAGTACTGAACGGATCACCTCTCCCTGACCATGTGGGCAGTCTTATCTATAGCAGTACTGACCGCATCACCTCTCCCTGACCATGTGGACAGTCTTATCTATAACAGTACTGACCGGATCGCCTCTCCCTGACCATGTGGGCAGTGTTATCTATAACAGTACTGACCGGATCACCTCTCCCTGACCATGTGGGCAGTCTTATCTATAACAGTACAGACCGGATCGCCTCTCCCTGACCATGTGGGCAGTGTTATCTATAACAGTACTGACCGCATCACCTCTACCTGACCATGTGGGCAGTCTTATCTATAACAGTACTGACCGGATCACCTCTCCCTGATTTGATTCATAATTCGATTCATGATTAATGATTCAATTTATGATTCATGATTCAATTCATGATTCAGTTCATGATTCATGAGTCGATTCAGGATTCATGATTCCATTCATAGTTCATGAATCATGATTCGATTCCTGATTCATGATTCATGATTCATTTCATGATTCATGGTTCATGATTCAATTCATGATTCATGATTCAATTCATGATTTATGATTGATGGTTCATGATTCAATTCATGATTCGTGATTCAATTCATGATTCATGATTCAATTCATGATTTAATTCTATATTCAAGATTCGATTCATGATTCAAGAATCATGATTCAATTCATGATTTAATTCATGTTTTATGATTCAATTCATGATTCAATTCATGATTCATAATTCATTTCATAATTCATGATTCATGATTGAATTCATGATTCAATTCTTGATTCATGATTCATGATTCAATTCATGATTCAATATTCATGATTCAATTCATGATTCATGATTCAATTCATGATTCATGATTCATGAATCCATTTATGATTCATGATTCGATTCATGATTCATGATTCAATTCATGATTCATGAATTATGATTCAATTCATGATTCATGATTCATGATTCGATTCATGATTCAAATTTTGATTTGATTCATGATTCATAATTCGATTCATGATTCATGATTTGATTCATGATTTATGATTCGATTCATGATTCAAATCATGATTCATGATTCAATTCATGATACATGATTCACGATTCGATTTATGATTCATGATTCAATTCATGATTCATGATTCATGATTCAATTCATGAGTCATGATTCGATTCATGATTCAAGATTCATGATTCGACTCATGATTCATAATTCAATTCATGTTTCAATTCATGATTCATGTTTCATGATTCAATTCATGATTCATGATTCATGATTTAATTCATGATTCATGATTCAATTCATGATTCATGATTCGATTCATGATTTATGATTCAATTCATTATTCATGATTCGATTCATGATTCAAGATTCATGATTCAATTCATGATTCATGATTCATGATTCAATTCATGATTCATAATTCATGATTCGTTTCGTGTTTCATGATTCAATTCTTGATTCAAATCATGATTCATGATTAAATTCATGATTCATGATTCATTATTCGATTCATGATTCATGATTCGATTCATTATTCATAATTCAATTCATGATTCATGATTCATGATTCAATTCATGATTCATGATTTAATTCATGATTCATGATTCAATTCATGATTCATGATTTAATTCATGATTTTTGATTCATGATTCTATTTATGATTCATGATTCGATTCATGATTCGAATCATGATTCATGATTCGATTCATGATTCAATTCATGATTTATGATTCAATTCATGATTCAGTTCATGATTCAATTCATGATTCAATTCATGATTCATGATTCATGATTTATGATTCAATTCATGATTCATGATTTATTTCATGATTCATTTCATGATTCACATATCATGATTCAATTCATGATTCATGATTTAATTCAAGAATCATGATTCATGATTTATTTCATGATTCATGATTCAATTCATGATTCATGATTTATTTCATGATTCATTTCATGATTCATATATCATGATTCAATTCATGATTCAATTCATGATTCATGATACAATTCATGTTTCAATTCATGATTCGATACATAATTCATGATTAAATTCATGATTCATGATTCGATTCATGATTCGATTCATGGTTCATGATTAAATTCATGATTCAATTCTTGATTCATTTCATGATTCATGATTCAATTCATGATTCATGATTCATGATTCAATTCATGATTCAATTCATGATTCATGATTCGTTTCATGATTCAATTCATGATTCATGATATGATTCATGATTTAATTCATGATTCATGATTCAATTCATGATTCATTTCATGATTCATGATTGATTATTCAATTCATGATTCATGATTCGATTCATGTTTCATGATTCGATTCATGTTTCATGATTCAATTCATGATATATAATTAAATTCATGATTCATGATTCATTTCATGATTCATGATTCATTTCATAATGTCACTCACCGGACTGTGAGTGCTTCTTCTCGTGTGTTTAGGAACCGTGGCCGTCCATCATCCTGAGGGTCTGCGCATGTGCAGCCCTTTCAAACCTTCAGTACATGTTCCTTTTAGTTAATTGGCTGATCAGGCAACACTCCCTATTTAAAGCACCTGTGGTCAATACCTCGTTGCCTGATCTTGGAGTCTCATTCCCCATGAGCCTCTGAAGGTGTTCCTGTGTTTCCTCGTGTATTCAGTTCCTGCTGATTCCTGTTGTTTGTTTGTGGTTTCCAGACCACTTCAACTCTCCTGTGTTTCATCGTGACTGCACCAGCTGATTCCTATCCGCTGCCTCTGTGCTTCTACAGTTTCCAGACCACTTCAACTCTCCTGTGTTTCATCGTGACTGCACCAGCTGATTCCTATCCGCTGCCTCCGTGCTTCTACAGTTTCCAGACCACTTCAACTCTCCTGTGTTTCATCGTGACTGCACCAGCTGATTCCTATCCGCTGCCTCCGTGCTTCTACAGTTTCCAGACCACTTCAACTCTCCCGTGTTTCATCGTGACTGCACCAGCTGATTCCTATCCGCTGCCTCCGTGTATCTGCAGTCTCCTGCTCATCGCAACTCTCCAGTGCTCATCGTGTCTACAGCAAGCCGATCCGCTGTCTCCGTGCTTCTACAGCGTTCCTGCTTGTCAACTTGCCTGTCTGCATCGGATCAACGCTCCGCTGCTTTCATCTCAGCTAGACCGCCTCAACTCTCCCGTGTTCTCCAGGTGTCCAGTTCTATATACTACTGCTTCCTGAGTATTGTCTACATCCTTGCTGGTCTACCTACCGTGCGCTGCACCTACTTGGTTACCGCTTCCACCCTCCTGGGACTTCGCATCCTGCCGGCCTCCAGCCATTCAGGTATCTCTGCACTTCTTTCTAAAAGCCTGCTCTCCTGAACCACGGTATGCATACTTCTCATTGACTGTGCTGGTGTATTGCATATCTAGCTGGACTGAGTTGTTCTCCTCCGGAGTTTCCTATCCACTGAGACTATTGCTATCATTTGACTGTGTTACCTGTTAGCCTGGATAGTTCTTGTGACTTTGTATATTTGTGCAGTGCTGCTCAGTTATTACTATTTTGTGCATATCATCGTGGGATCAAGTTCAGTGTGCCGTGTTTACTCTGCATTGCATTTATCTCCCCGTGCTCCTCCTCACATATATATTTCAGTGGTACAACTTGCTAGAGGCAGACCACTGTTCCCTGTTTTCCTGAGTCACCAGTTTCCAGTGTCCTTTCACATAGCAGTGGTACAACTTGCTAACGCAGACCACTGACTACCCGGATACCTTCACCTGGATTCCATTCCCTCACCTAGACAGCGGTACAACTTGCTATACGCAGACCGCTGACTCTCATCACCTCCTCGTTACTTCTGGACATTCCTCCTCACTATAGCTGTGGTACAACTTGCTAACGCAGACCACTGGCTATCCGGATACCTTCACCTGGATTCCATTCCCTCACCTAGACAGCGGTACAACTTGCTATACGCAGACCGCTGACTCTCATCACCTCCTCGTTACTTCTGGACATTCCTCCTCACTATAGCTGTGGTACAACTTGCTATCTGCAGACCACTGACTACCATCACGTTTTCTTGTCCATCCAGTTCCTCGTGTACAGTCATCTATATATTACCAGTGCTGCTAGTCATAGACTTTCGATGAGCATTCTCTTACCATCTGCTGTTCCCTGTTCCGTGATCACCCCGCTACCAGAGTATCATATTACCACCTATACTGCTCTGGTAATCATCTGGTGATACCTGGGTAAAGACTCCTAGTGCCCGTGACACATAATTCATGATTCATGATTGAATTCATGATTTAAATCTTGATTCATGATTCAATTCATGATTCATGATTCAATTCATGATTCAATTCATGATTCGATTCATGATTCATGATTCATGATTCAATTCATGATTCATGATTCAATTCATGATTCATGATTCAATTCATGATTCAATTCATGATTCATGATTGATGATTCGATTCATGATTCATGATTCAATTCATGATTCGATTCATGATTCATGATTCAATTCATGATTTGTGATACATGATTTGATTCATGATTCATGATTTGATTCATGATTTATGATTCAATTTATGATTCATGATTCATGATTTGATTCATGATTTATGATTCAATTTATGATTCATGATTCATGATTCAATTCATGATTCAAGTCATGATTCATGATTCAATTCATGATTCATGATTCAATTCATGATTCATGTTTCGATTCATGATTCGATTCATGATTCATGTTTCGATTCATGATTCGATTCATGATTCATGATTCGATTCATGATTCAATTCATGATTCATGATTCATGATTCAATTCATGATTCATGATTCGATCAATGATTTATGATTCAATTCATGATTCATGATTCATTTCATGATTCAATTCATGATTCATGATTCGATTCATGATTCATGATTCAAATCATGATTTATTTCATGATTCATGATTCAATTCATGATTCATGATTCAATTCATGATTCATGATTCATGATTGGATTCATGATTCATGATTCAATTCATGATTCATGATTCAATTCATGATTTATTTCATGATTCATGATTCAATTCATGATTTATGATTTGATTCATGATTTATGAATCGATTCATGATTCAATTCATGATTCATGATTCAATTCATGATTCATTTCATGATTCATGATTCAATTCATGATTCATTTCATGATTCATGATCCGATTCATGATTCATGATTCATGATCCGATTTATGATTCCTGATTCATGATTCAATTCATGAATCATTTCATGATTTATGATTCAATTCATGATTTAATTCAAGATTCAATTCATGATTCATGATTCATGATTTATGATTCATGATTCAATTCATGATTCATGATTCAATTCATGATTCATGATTCAATTCATGATTCATGATTCGAATTATGATTCATGATTCAAATTATGATTCATGATTCGATTCATGAATCATGATTCAATTCATGATTCAATTCATGATTCATGATTCAATTCATGTTTTATGAATCATGATTCAATTCATGATTCATGATTCATTTTTATGATTCATTTCATGATTCAATTCATGATTTATGATTTGATTCATGATTTATGATTTGATTCATGATTCATGATTCATGATTCGAATTATGATTCATGATTCATAATTAATGATTCATGTTTCAATTCATGATTCATGATTCAATTCATGATTTATGATTCATGATTCGACTCATGAATCATGATTCAATTCATGATTTGTGATACATGATTTGATTCATGATTTATGATTCAATTTATGATTCATGATTCATGATTCATTTCATGATTCAATTCATGATTTATGATTTGATTCATGATTTATGATTTGATTCATGATTCATGATTCGAATTATGATTCATGATTCATGATTCAATTCATGATTTATGATTCATGATTCATGATTCAATTCATGATTTGTGATACATGGTTTGATTCATGATTCACGATTTGATTCATGATTTATGATTCAATTTATGATTCATGATTCATGATTCAATTCATGATTCAAGTCATGATTCATGATTCAAGATTTAATTAATGATTCATGATTTAATTCATGATTCATGTTTCGATTCATGATTCGATTCATGATTCATGATTCGATTCATGATTCAATTCATGATTCATGATTCAATTCATGAATCATGATTTGATCAATGATTTATGATTCAATTCATGATTCATGATTCATTTCATGATTCAATTCATGATTCATGATTCAATTCATGATTCATGATTCGATTCATGATTCATGATTCAAATCATGATTTATTTCATGATTCATGATTCAATTCATGATTCATGATTGGATTCATGATTCATGATTCAATTCATGATTCATGATTCAATTCATGTTTTATGATTCATGATTCAATTCATGATTTATGATTCATGATTCAATTCATGATTTATGATTCATGATTAAATTCATGATTTATTTCATGATTCATGATTCAATTCATGATTTATGATTCGATTCATGATTTATGATTCGATTCATGATTTATGATTTGATTCATGATTTATGATTCGATTCATGATTCATGATTCAATTCATGATTCATGATTCATGATCCGATTCATGATTCATGTTTCATGATCCGATTCATGATTCATGTTTCATGATCCGATTTATGATTCCTGATTCATGATTCAATTCATGATTCATTTTATGATTAATGATTCAATTCATGATTTAATTCATGATTCAATTCATGATTCATGATTTGATTCATGATTTATGATTCATGATTCATGATTCAATTCATGATTCATTATTCAATTCATGATTCATGATTCGATTAATGATTCAATTCATGATTCAATTCATGATTCATGATTCAATTCATGATTCATGATTCAATTCATGATTCATGATTCGAATTATGATTCATGATTCAATTCATTATTCATGATTCAATTCATGATTCATGATTCAATTCATGATTCATGATTCAATTCATGTTTTATGAATCATGATTCAATTCATGATTCATGATTCATTTTTATGATTCATTTCATGATTCAATTCATGATTTATGCTTTGATTCATGATTTATGATTTGATTCATGATTAATGATTCATGATTCAATTCATGATTCATGATTCAATTCATGATTTATGATTCATGATTCGACTCATGAATCATGATTCAATTCATGATTCATGATTCATTTCATGATTCATGATTCATGATTCATTTCATAATTCATGATTCATGATTCATGATTTAATTCATGATTCATGATTCATGATTCAATTCATGATTCAATTCATGATTCATGATTCATGATTCGATTCATGATTCATGATTCAATTCATGATTCAATTCATGATTCATGATTCAATTCATGATTCAAGATTCAATTGACCTCTGTTTTCTGTTTGGACATGACAATAGGAAGTGTTCATTGCTAGCACAATAAAAACAAAGTTTCAAAGTTCTTCTGCGGCTACGTTCCTCCTGTGAAAGGGGACTGTACGGACCACCTCTAACTTGAAGTAGTTTTTCAGAAATGGCAGTGATGACTGGTGTCTGAATTGAAGAAGTACTGGTTGGCTGATTTGTAGATCTTTCCTCAGAACATACAGCAGCTGGGAAGGAAGCTTTACACTGCTTCTGCTGATTATCCACAGGTAGCTCATGCCTTGCAATAACTGGAGTCTGGGTTGTCAGTGAAGTTGTTTTTGGGCAGGAAACAGTTTCTGACTGAGCACCACACTTACCAACATTTGTGGAAAGTCCTTTGATTAGCTGAGGAAGCAGACACAAAACTTGGGCTAACTGAGAGCGTATTTGTAGTATATCTGCAGAGTCTGTAGCATAGAGGTGTCTGAAAGAGCTGACAGGTGTGGCCCCAGCAAGATCCATGAGGTTAGGCTGGTACATTCTGTCACGGCTCTCTGGTATATTCCACAATATTATTGCACAGAAACAGTGATGATAGTAAAATTAAATGTGTATTGTAAGTACAGGCAGGGGTGAATCTCACTGGCTGAAGGGCCAGGCAAGGCATGAAACAAAATGTCCAGGAATAATATTCAAAACAAAGTCTTTTAAACTTGCCAGGTTCCAGAGATGCAGAGTGCAGTCAGAGTCCAAAATCCAGAGCTGCAACATAAACAGAAATCCAGAGCTGTAACACACCACAATGAACCAGCAAGGAATGATTTCCACGGGTCAGTCTTTATGGTCTGGTGATTAGCATAACACTTAACAGCTGAGTGAGGACACACAATCCCTATAGCGGCCACTAGTGGGGAAAACACAGAACTTCACCTGTAGGGACTTGGTGCAAAAAAGCATCAGGCCATAACAAGGGCTGGCAGGCTTGGTGTAATTCTGCAGTGACATTCTACTATGTTATATTGGTAACACACAAAGAGGAGAGCTCCATTGCTCCATTGCTAATTGTCATTGCTGAAATGCAAATACTAGGGCTGGCAGACTTTTCTTCTGAATTTGCAGTCAAATTGTAAGGTGTTATCAAAACGGATTCACAGCAGTACACAGCAGAGCAGGAGCACCAAGCAGCTGCTGGCACCAGTCATGATGATAGTAATCCCTCTACGTCATCTGGCAAAGGCTATGTAAAAGTGCATAGTGTTTGTGTTGTTTGTTTGTGTAAGTCCTGCACTGGTGGAAGCCGTTCTGGCACGTGGTAAGAAGAAGGCCATTGTCATGCCTGGACATAATACCAAAAAATCACTTCTTATGTGTGGAATTATTTTCACTCAAATCCTGACAATAGTTGTCTAGCCATTTGTAGCATATGTAAAGCCACAGTCAGTCGAGGTAGGGACCTTAACCATCTAGGAACCTCATCCATGTAATGCCATTTGAAGCTAGTTCATGGCAAGCTGCTGAAAATCAGAAACTTATGCTAAAAAAATAACAACAAACAGTCCATCATCAGCTAGGTCCCTTCTCTCACCTACATACCGACGCTTGCAATCTACACCCACAACACCGTCCTCATCATTATTCTCAGTAGCGATCAGAGTTAGTCCTGCATCCAAGTTGGTAAGGCTAGATGACTCCTCAGAAGAATCCTTGCGCGTTAGTCCCACTGCTGCTGCTGGGGGTGAATCTTCATCCCAGAAGCAGACCAAGAAGAAGACTACTAGTAGTTGACAACAATTGACTGTTAAACAATCCTTTGCAAGAGGAAGCAAGTATGAAAGCTGTCAGCCAGTCGCAAAGCGGATCACAGACGCCATGGTGACTATGCTCATATTAGATCTGCGTCCAATAACCACTAGTTATACAGCTGGTTTTAGACGGTTACTTGAGGTCTTGTGTCCCCGTTACCAAATTCCATCACGACACCATTTCAGTAGAAAAGCTATTCCTCACCTCTACCAGAAGGTTCGTAAAAATGTAATTATTGGGCTACAAAATGCCATTCTACCCACTGTACACTTAACCACAGATATGTGGACAAGCGGAACTGGGTAAACTAAAGATTATATGACTGTGACAGCCCACTGGGTTGGTGATTCGCCTTCACCAGCAGGAACAGCAGCAACATGTACCCAAGTACGTCACATTTGTCAGAGGCAGGCTACTCTGTGTATCATCTGCTTCACTAAGAGCCATACAACTGACAATCTGTTACAAAAACTAATGGATTGCATTGCAACATGTATAACAAAACAGTATGATACATACATCTGGCGCTGCCTTCACGCACACTGCGTGTGTATTGTGGATGGACATACATGTCTTACAGACGGTTCTCTGAAATCTAGAATAATGCATACAAAAAAAACAATGATGGTGTAGTACAACAACACTATGGTGAAAAAGAACAATGTCCAATTAACTCCCGTGTGTGCATATATTACTGAACACCCTTGTTGTCATTCAATCTGGAAACCCCTTAGGGTATGCGCTTACAAGAGCCTGGATATATAATCGCCTGTATTAAGAATGTGGATTGTTTCCTCAGTCACAATATCCGTATCGGTGTTCCGTGTTCGGGAAAAACATAAAAAGACAATCTAGCATATTATCTTCTTTTAATAAATGGAAAGTTAAAATAACATGGGACTCTTACCAGAAAGCTGTATACAGATGGCAAAGTATATTGGTTCACCAGTGTCTCTCACCACAAGCTGTTCTGTCAGAAAACAGTATCACGATGACAAGGTTAGTTGGTTCACCAGTGTCTCTTAATCAAAGATGTTCCATCTGTCCGTGCCCGATGTTTGCGAACCAAAGTAAAAATAAATAGATACCAATAGACAATGACAATAGACAATGTGGGCAGCGTTATCTATAACAGTACTGACCGGATCACCTCTCCCTGACCATGTGGGCAGTCTTATCTATAACAGTACTGGCCGGATCACCTCTCCCTGACCATGTGGACATTCTTATCTATAACAATACTGACCGGATCACCTCTCCCTGACCATGTGGGCAGTCTTATCTATAACAGTAATGACCGTCTCACCTCTCCCTGACCATGTGGGCAGTCTTATCTATAACAGTACTGGCCGGATCACCTCTCCCTGACCATGTGGGCAGTGTTATCTATAACAGTACTGACCGGATCACCTCTCCCTGACCATGTGGGCAGTCTTATCTATAACAGTACTGACCGGATCACCTCTCCCTGACCATGTGGGCAGTCTTGTCTATAACAGTAATGACCGGATCACCTCTCCCTGACCATATGGGCAGTCTTATCTATAACAGTACTGACCGGATCACCTCTACCTGACCATGTGGGCAGTCTTATCTGTAACAGTACTGACCGCATCACCTCTTCATGACCATGTGGACAGTCTTGTCTATAACAGTACTGACCGGATCACCTCTCCCTGACCATGTGGGCAGTCTGATCTATAACAGTACTGGCCGGATCACCTCTCCCTGACCATGTGGGCAGTCTTATCTATAACAGTACTGACCGGATCACCTCTCCCTGACCATGTGGGCAGTCTTATCTATAACAGTACTGACAGGATCACCTCTCCCTGACCATGTGGGCAGTCTTATCTATAACAGTACTGACCGGATCACCTCTCCCTGACCATGTGGGCAGTCTTATCTATAGCAGTACTGACCGGATCACCTCTCCCTGACCATGTGGGGCGTGTTATCTATAACAGTACTCACCGGATCACCTCTCCCTGACCATGTGGACAGTCTTATCTATGACAGTACTGACCGGATCACCTCTCCCTGACCATGTGGGCAGTGTTATCTATAGCAGTACTGACCGCATCACCTCTCCCTGACCATGTGGACAGTCTTATCTATAACAGTACTGACCGGATCACCTCTCCCTGACCATGTGGGCAGTCTTATCTATAGCAGTACTGACCGCATCACCTCTCCCTGACCATGTGGACAGTCTTATCTATAACAGTACTGACCGGATCGCCTCTCCCTGACCATGTGGGCAGTCTTATCTATAGCAGTACTGACCGCATCACCTCTCCCTGACCATGTGGGCAGTCTTATCTATAACAGTACAGACCGGATCGCCTCTCCCTGACCATGTAGGCAGTGTTATCTATAGCAGTACTGACCGCATCACCTCTCCCTGACCATGTGGGCAGTCTTATCTATAGCAGTACTGACCGCATCACCTCTCCCTGACCATGTGGGCAGTCTTATCTATAACAGTACAGACCGGATCGCCTCTCCCTGACCATGTAGGCAGTGTTATCTATAACAGTATTGACCGCATCACCTCTACCTGACCATGTGGGCAGTCTTATCTATAACAGTACTAACGGCATCACCTCTACCTGACCATGTGGGCAGTCTTATCTATAACAGTACTGACCGGATCACCTCTCCCTGACCATGTGGGCAGTGTTATCTATAGCAGTACTGACCGCATCACCTCTCCCTGACCATGTGGACAGTCTTATCTATAACAGTACTGAGCGGATCACCTCTCCCTGACCATGTGGGCAGTCTTGTCTATAACAGTAATGACCGGATCACCTCTCCCTGACCATGTGGGGCGTGTTATCTATAACAGTACTCACCGGATCACCTCTCCGTGACCATGTGGACAGTCTTATCTATGACAGTACTGACCGGATCACCTCTCCCTGACCATGTGGGCAGTCTTATCTATAACAGTACTGACCGGATCACCTCTCCCTGACCATGTGGGCAGTCTTATCTATAACAGTACTGACCGGATCACCTCTCCCTGACCATGTGGGCAGTCTTGTCTATAACAGTAATGACCGGATCACCTCTCCCTTACCATGTGGGCAGTCTTATCTATAACAGTACTGACCGGATCACCTCTCCCTGACCATGTGGGCAGTCTTGTCTATAACAGTAATGACCGGATCACATCTCCCTGACCATGTGGGCAGTCTTGTCTATAACAGTACTGACCGGATCACCTCTCCCTGACCATGTGGGCAGTCTTATCTATAACAGTACTGACCGGATCGCCTCTCCCTGACCATGTGGGCAGTGTTATCTATAACAGTACTGACCGGATCACCTCTCCCTGACCATGTGGGCAGTCTTATCTATAACAGTACTGACCGGATCGCCTCTCCCTGACCATGTGGGCAGTGTTATGTATAACAGTACTGACCGCATCACCTCTACCTGACCATGTGGGCAGTCTTATATATAACAGTACTGACCGCATCACCTCTCCCTGACCATGTGGGCAGTGTTATCTATAGCAGTACTGACCGCATCACCTCTCCCTGACCATGTGGACAGTCTTATCTATAACAGTACTGAGCGGATCACCTCTCCCTGACCATGTGGGCAGTCTTGTCTATAACAGTAATGACCGGATCACCTCTCCCTGACCATGTGGGCAGTTTTATCTATAACAGTACTGACCGGATCACCTCTCCCTGACCATGTGGGCAGTCTTATCTATAAAAGTACTGACCGGATCACCTCTCCCTGACCATGTGGGCAGTGTTATCTATAACAGTACTGGCCGCATCACCTCTCCCTGACCATGTGGACAGTCTTATCTATAACAGTACTGACCGGATCACCTCTCCCTGACCATGTGGGCAGTGTTATCTATAGCAGTACTGACCGCATCACCTCTCCCTGACCATGTGGACAGTCTTATCTATAACAGTACTGACCGCATCACCTCTCCCTGACCATGTGGGCAGTCTTGTCTATAACAGTAATGACCGGATCACCTCTCTCTTACCATGTGGGCAGTCTTATCTATAACAGTACTGACCGGATCACCTCTCCCTGACCATGTGGGCAGTCTTATCTATAAAAGTACTGACCGGATCACCTCTCCCTGACCATGTGGGCAGTCTTATCTATAACAGTAACAAAGGGGGGGGAGGGCGCAAAAAATGATTACACAAACAGATGATAGTATGTTTGATTATGTTTATAGCTCTTTCCGGATAATATGAATGGTGTCAAAATAGAATAGAAGATTTCTAAAAACGCTGTCAGCATGAAAGAAGTTAAATGATCTTACCCTATATGACCCTGATCGCTGGTCCCGGGACTCGATCTGATTGATTTTCTTCTATAACTCTGACAGTCAGCCGTGGCTGATCTTGTTATGAAGTTAAAAGTTCCTCCAGGAATAATCCGGACAAGTTATTTTGACGAAATCCTATTTCTATTTCTCGGCGTTTTGATAGCTAGCCGTCCCGCCGCATACAGCAAACAGGATGATGCAATACAAACTCCGGTGGCTGGGTTGAGTCAAAGTTAAACCAACGCGTTTCATCCGATACTGGACTTTTTCAAGGATGTTATGGAGTGGATGGAGAAGGTCTTAAATAGAGCCTGCTAGGTCCCGATTGGTTGGGCACCATTTAAAACATTTGATTTCCATAAAAATTTATTTGATAAAATCATAACATATAGTAACAAAATGTTATTGAAATGTTAAAGAAGAAGACATCTTTGGTGAGTATTTGTTTTTTTTTATTTTTATTAAATAGATGTGGTTTAAATGAGGGTGGTTAGTGTATTTATTGTGGGGTTTTTATTTTTAATAAATATGTGTGGTTTGTACTAGGGTGTTGTTGTTTATTTAACTTTTTTCTTTGTGGAACTACAGGTCCCAGCAAGCCAGGGATGTCAGGGCATGTTGGCACTTGTGGTTCTCCAAGTGCCAACATGCCCTGGCTGCCGTGGGTATGCTGGTGCTTGTAGTTATACAAGCACCAGCATGGCCACACTGTTTTTGGCAACCTGGCTGGCTGGGACTTGCAGTTCCACAAAAAAATATGGCGTCCATTTATTTTTTTCATACTTTTTCGCCGTATTACGCTACTACCCACAGCCCAGGGGTAGTAGGAAAAGCCCTAGTGCTACCAGCACTGGGCTGGTTCTTTCTAGGGGGGGGGAGCTCATTTTTTTCGGTGGACCCCACTCCCTAGGGAATCCAGCCCAGCGCTGAACAGTCAAGGGTTGGTTAGTCATTATGGCAGGGGGACCCCTGCCGCGCGTCCCCCTGCTATAGTGCCGCCAACCCTGGCTGGTTTGCCTAGTGCTGGTAAAGTGAAAATCGGGGGGGACCCCACGCAAAATTTTCCCTCGATTTTCACGGGACCAGCACTAGTCAGGCAGCACTAGGGTTAAGCATAAATAGTGGGAGGACCGCACGCTTTTTTTTAAAAAAACTTTTATCTATTCTTTTACATTTTTACAGCTGCCGGAGCTCCGGCAGCTGTATGACAGGTCAGTGTAACAGTGATGTGTTTACAACTCTCTGTTACAACACAGGACAGTTTGCCAAACACAGGAGAGTTAGCTAAACTCGGGAGTGTTTACATCGCCCAAAATCGCCAGAGATGACCAGCGATTTTGAACATGAGTGTCAAAATCACAGCTTGATACATTTCCAGTTTTTTTTTTCAAAACTCGCGTGTAAACACCCGCGATTTGCAGCGATTTAAACACGCTGGCAAACTCGCACTTTGATACATTTACCCCCAGAAGTTTGTTTGTTCAGTTCCTGCTGTGTTTGTCACAGTGGAACTCATAGCAATTTTATATATAAAATCTAACTATAAAATCTAACTATACTCATTTTGGAAGTGATGTTTCCAGCTAGACAACTATTGTCTAGTTGGACAATATCCAAATATTGTTGGATGAATATGATACATCACCTGTTGGTCTCACTAACAAAATGCACAGTGAGACTCCGAACCAGAAATGATTTCTTAGACTCCCTGCTATGCGTTCCGCATGACGGAATTAGGATTATGAACTTATATTAAAGAATTTATAGCTAATTTGTTGTACAGCTAGAAATGGAGTCTGGAGAAGGTGATACGTTCATTGGTGGAGTAATGGGAAATGATACTTACTGTGCAGCTGTATAATGTAGTATTTAGTAGTAGTTTATCAACAGAAGTCTGAAACCATGTGACCTTCATATACGTTCCAGGGTGGAACACATATTGTGTGTAACACTGTGGGGGGTGGACACATGCACTAGAATTGGCAATCTCCTAAAATGAGCTACAGCTGACAACCCTTTGGCACTATATATAGTCAGGTAATTGTAATGTTGTATTGTCTATGCTTGTCCTGTCTGCTGTTCAATGAAAACCTGTCTTGAACAAGGTCTGGATGTGAGACCGAAACGTTAACTATAATATAAAGGAACTGGATTGAAAATAAAGATTAATCTATCTGTTGTAAATGGTAAGTGCCCTCTCTATTTTTGGAATATGTACCAGCTACTGTGGTAATGGGAGCTACTGTGGAGCACCCCAAAGAGGATTCACTTCAAGATGTGAGTGCAGCTTTTTCCATTATATATTAGTAAGCATGGACATGGCATACATAGAAGTGGTACTGTGCAGTGTATATATATGTATAACATGGACATGACATACATATGGACATGACATACATAGAAGTGGTACTGTGCAGTGTATATATGTATAACATGGACATGACATAGAGAAGTGATATTGTGCAGTGTATATATGTATACCATGGACATGACATATGTAGAAGTGGTACTGTGCAGTGTATATATGTATAACATGGACATGACATAGAACTGGTACTGTGCAGTGTATGTATGTATAACATGGACACGACATACATAGAAGTGGTACTGTGCAGTGTATGTATGTATAACATGGACATGACATACATAGAAGTGGTACTGTGCAGTGTATGTATGTATAACATGGACACGACATACATAGAAGTGGTACTGTGCAGTGTATATATGTATAACATGGACATGACATACATAGAAGTGGTACTGTGCAGTGTATGTATGTATAACATGGACATGACATACATAGAAGTGGTACTGTGCAGTGTATGTATGTATAACATGGACATGACATACATAGAAGTTGTACTGTGCAGTGTATATATGTATAACATGGACATGACATACATAGAAGTGGTACTGTGCAGTGTATATATATGTATAACATGGACATAACATACATATGGACATGACATACATAGAAGTGGTACTGTGCAGTGTATATATGTATAACATGGACATGACAGAGAAGTGATATTGTGCAGTGTATATATGTATACCATGGACATGACATACGTAGAAGTGGTACTGTGCAGTGTATATATGTATAACATGGACATGACATAGAAGTGGTACTGTGCAGTGTATATATGCATAACATGGACATGACATACATAGAGGTGGTACTGTGCAGTGTCCACACATTCACCATAACAGAACAATTCAGAATTACATAAAGAATAGACATTAGTGCTGTACTCAGATATAAAACTAGAATTAGACCATACTTGTCAACTCTCCCGAAATGTCCGGGAGACTCCCGCATTTTGCGAGAGTCTCCCGGACTCCCGGGCGAGTGTGGCAATCTCCCGAATTCTGCCCACTTCACTAGGAAGTGCCCAACTTCCTAGTGAAGTGGGCAGAATTAGATCCCAAGCGCCACTATTCCCGGTGAATAGCGGCGTTTGGCCCTGCCCCCGCTGTCAAATGACGCAATTTGCGTCATGACGTCACGGGGGGCGGGGTTGAAATGATGCGATTTCGGCCACCACGCCCCCCTCCACTGGCTGGCTCCCGGAAGGGAGCTGAAGAAAGTAGGTAAGTATGAATTAGACCAGTAAAATGTACATAAATGTAATAAAATGTTATATAACATAGAATGAGGTATAAAGTAATCTGCACATTAATGTGATCACTGATTTACATACATCTGACCATCTAACCACATTACTATTACTCTACAACACTAATATTAATCTCCTCTCACACACAATTATAATAAATACTATTAATCTCAGTGTTACAGGGACTCACCCAGCGCTGACATCAGGCTGCAGTGATAACACCACAGTTACTGTCTGTATTATATATGTCACACACACACTGAGCACTAGATACACAACTGTATAATAATACACTAGAGAGAAAAGTGATGGCAGCCATTTTGTTGTGGTCAATATTCATGGAAACCTATGGAGATGTCCATGGGAGTGTGTCCTAGGCTGCAGACACTGTTATAGTATATATAATACACCTACTAACTGGGGGGTCTGTGTAACTGGACCCCCTTAGTGACAGGAATCTCCCCAGGACACACAGGGACCATATAGCAGCACAGAGAGGAGCAGCCTAATGCTAGAAGTGTCCTGTCCTTGTCCCCCAGTGTGAGCAGTGATTTACTAATGATGAGGACACCTATACTCAGCTTCATATCTAACTGGTATTACTGTATTATCTGTCACAGTCAGTATACTTATTATTGTCTATGTACTATCTACAGATGGCTGTGATCGTGGTCACCCTATCACTGCCGTTTATTATTCTAACCTATTTATTGCCAGTTATTGGTTGTTTGCAGCCATTGGAGATATATATATATATATATATTCCACTTACAGCTGCTGACACTCTTCATTATTTAAACTAACAATGACTAAATACAATGTGGTGCTTTCTGTGTGTGCTCAGTGCTTGTTATAAGGCAGCGGTAGGCAGCCTTTATTTATCGGTGTGCTGGCTACAATCTAGTCGTGTGTGCGTATGTGTATATCACACACACACTATACATCATGCCTCATAGTTATACCCCCAATTCATATACCACATAGTTGTGCCCCGAATTCATATTATGCCACATAGTTGTGCACCCACATCATATTATGCCAGAGTAATGCCCCAAGTTCATATCATTGCACATAGTTTTGCCCCCAGTTCACATTATGCCACAGTAATGCCCCCATTGAATATTCAGCTACACATAAATGCCCCCAATGACTGTTATGCCTCCCTAGTGCCTCAAAAATAATTTTAAGCCACTAATAAATTAATAAAAAATTATTTAATTGTGTACTTGCCTCTTCCATGGACTTATGCTGTGTCGGGGGGGACCTACTCTGCATCAGGGGGGGGGGGGACCTGTGCTGTGCCAGGTGAGGACTTGTGCCGTGTCAGGGGGGGGGGACTTGTGCCGCATCAGGGGGGGAGGGACTTGTGTCAGGGGGGACCTACTCTGCATCAGGGTGGGACTTGTGCCGCGTCGGGGGGGAGGGACTTGTGCTGTGTCAGGTGAGGACTTGTGCCGTGTCAGGGGGGGGGACTTGTGCCGCATCAGGGGGGGAGGGACTTGTGTCAGGGGGGACCTACTCTGCATCAGGGTGGGACTTGTGCCGCGTCAGGGGGGGAGGGCCTTGTGCTGTGTCAGGGGGGAGGGCCTTGTGCTGTGTCAGGGGGGAGGGCCTTGTGCTGTGTCAGGGGGGAGGGCCTTGTGCTGTGTCAGAGGGTGGGGAGGGACTTGTGCTGTGTCAGGAGGGGGGGAGGGACTTGTGCTGTGTCGGTGGGACCTACTATGCATCAGGGTGGGACTTGTGCTGTGTCAGGGGGGACCTACTCTGCATCAGCGTGGGACTTGTGCTGCATCGGGGGGGAGGGACTTGTGCCATGTCGGGGGGTAGGGACTTGTGCTGTGTCAGGGGGGACCTACTCTGCATCAGGGTGGGACTTGTGCTGCGTCAGGGGGGGAGGGACTTGTGCCGTGTCAGGGGGGAGGGACTTGTGCCGGGGGGGACCTACTCTGCTTCGGGTGGGACTTGTGCTGTGTCAGGGGGGGAGGGACTTGTGCTGTGTCAGGGGGGACCTACTATGCATCAGGGTGGGACTTGTGCTGTGTCAGGGGGGACCTACTCTGCATCAGGGTGGGACTTGTGCTGTGTCAGGGGGGGACCTACTATGCATCAGGGTGGGACTTGTGCTGTGTCAGGTGGACCTACTCTGCATCATGGTGGGACTTGTGCCGTGTCAGGGGGAGACTTGTGCCGTGTCAGGGGGAGACTTGTGCCGTGTCAGGGGGAGACTTGTGCCGTGTCAGGGGGAGACTTGTGCCGTGTCAGGGGGGGACTTGTGCCGTGCCAGGTGGGACCTACTCTGCATCAGGGTGGGACTTATGCTGTGTCAGGGGGGGGACTCATGCTGTGTTGGGGACGGGGGGAATTATGCTTTGTTAGGGGGGCTTATGCTGCGTCAGGGGGGACTTATGCTGTGTCGGGGGGGACTTGTGCTGTGTCAGGGGGTCCTACTCTGCATCAGGGTGGGACTTATGCTGTGTCAGGGGGACTTATGCTGTGATAGTGGGGATATATGCTGTGTTGGGGGGGACTTATGCTGCATCAGGGGGGACTTGTGCTGCGTCAGGGGGGACCTACTCTACGTAAGGGTGGGACTTATGCTGTGTCAGTGGGGGACTTGTGCTGCGTCAGGTGGGACCTACTCTGCAGCAGGGTGGGACTTATGCTGTGTCAGGGGGGGAATTATGCTGCATTAGGGGGGACTTGTGCTGTGTCAGGGGGGGACTTATGCTGTGTCAGGGGGGACCTACTCTGCATGAGGGTGGGACTTATGCTGTGTCGGGGGGACTTATGCTGCATTAGGGGGGACTTGTGCTGTGTCAGGGGGTCCTACTCTGCATCAGGGTGGGACTTATGCTGTGTCAGGGGGGGGACTTATGCTGTGTTAGGGGGGGGAATTATGCTGTGTCTGGGGGGACCTACTCTGCGTCAGGGGGGACTTATGCCGCGTCTATGCTCAGTTTCATCACCTTATTAGCTACTCGCTCACCCCCAGTTCTTTACTCTTCCTAGTGTCAAACTCTTCCAAGCCTCCTCACAACCGCAGGAATTTCAACCCTATTGATTTTCAACAGTTTTCCACTTCTCTCCAACACCTTCTCTCCCCAATTTCTACATTCTCCTCCCCTGATCGGGCAGTAACCCATTTTCACCAAACCCTAGCAACTGCCCTGGATCAAGTGGCTCCAGCGACACTACATACTTCGCGTAGAATTCGTTGCCAACCGTGGCACACTACAGTAACACGAACTCTACAAAAACTTTCTCGTAAAGCAGAACGTCACTGGCGTAAATCTTGTGCCTCTAATGATTTCATCACATATACTGATATCTACCACTCCTATAGAAATGCTCTGGACACTGCAAAACAAACATACTTCCAATCTCTCATCTATGTCAGGCTTCTAAGCCCAAACGCCTCTTGAACACATTTAACTCTCTTCTGAATCCTACTGCCCCAAATCCTCCAACTAACATCAGTGCATAGGATTTTGCTTCCTATTTCAAGGACAAAATTGATAAGATCAGCTTGAAATGGTATCATCTCCCTTGACAAGCAATCTGCTCAATTCCTTTGTAGCACCCTCTGACACTCTCTCTTCATTTGATCCCACAAATGAAGAGGCAGTTTCTACTCTCTTCTCATCTTCCTACTCTACCTCCTGTCCTCTTGATCCCATTCCCTCACAAATTGGTATGTCCCTGTCTCCTGTGCTCATTCCCCCTCTAACTAAAATCTGTAATCTATCTCTTTCTACTGCTATTTTTCCATCACTTAAAATAGGTGTCCTTCCTGCGCTCCTATAAGATGGGGGAAAGGATAGGGAATGCAGCCCAATTCTCAAGGGAATACCCACCAAAATTATAGACAATTTAAAACAGAAATTGGAATTAGGCGCAGCTGGGAGGGTAATGAAATGAACAGGTTTTCTGAATGTCACAACATAAATGGATTATATGATGGCGTGTAAATTAAGTAAATATAAAATGAAAATAAAAATATACAATATATAAAAATATAGAAAATGCACTTCAACGTCCACAATATAAAGTGAATATGATCCCAATATACAGTCTGTTCAGGTCATCTGAATATAGTTCCAAATAGTCACTCAATAAACTCTCATCCGTTCCTCTCCGGATCCACCATACAGTTCATAAATATGCGGAAGACAGGGAGAAAAGGGGAATCTCTTATGGTGTAGTATTCCAATAAAAGTTTGTATGTGTGGACAATAATCAAATACACTTACATTAGGTAAGGGTAATAAATCCCATCAAGGTATCTTTCACACGCGAAGCACGTTACATCGCAGTCATGTCTCCATATATGCTTCCAAATTCAGTTGTTCAAACCATCAAACGGAAGGTAAAAGAAGAAAGAAGTCCCCAAATGGTGTAGTATTCCAAAAAAGTGTATTTAATAAACAACATTAAAATTGCACTTACATTTAGTGAGAATTAACAATGCACATAAAGGTGTCTTTTAGACGCGACTAGACTCCTGCTGCCACGTTGTAGCGCGATCGTATCTCCGTCGCTACTTCCGGGTTCTGTTGTCCCGGTAACCGATCTCAACTCTCATTGGATCCCTACGCGTTTCGTCACTCGGACTTCGTCAGGGGTCCGAGTGACGAAACGCGTAGGGCCCAATGAGAGTTGAGATCGGTTACCGGGACAACAGAACCCGGAAGTAGCGACGGAGATACGATCGCGCTACAACGTGGATTGTTATTCTCACTAAATGTAAGTGCAATTTTAATGTTGTTTATTAAATACACTTTTTTGGAATACTACACCATTTGGGGACTTCTTTCTTCTTTTACCTTCCGTTTGATGGTTTGAACAACTGAATTTGGAAGCATATATGGAGACATGACTGCGATGTAACGTGCTTCGCGTGTGAAAGATACCTTGATGGGATTTATTACCCTTACCTAATGTAAGTGTATTTGATTATTGTCCACATTATTGTCCACATTATTGTTTATGAACTGTATGGTGGATCCGGAGAGGAACGGATGAGAGTTTATTGAGTGACTATTTGGAACTATATTCAGATGACCTGAACAGACTGTATATTGGGATCATATTCACTTTATATTGTGGACGTTGAAGTACATTTTCTATATTTTTATATTTTATATATTGTATATTTTTATTTTCATTTTATATTTACTTAATTTACACGCCATCATATAATCCATTTATGTTGTGACATTCAGAAAACCTGTTCATTTCATTACCCTCCCAGCTGCGCCTAATTCCAATTTCTGTTTTAAATTTTTCCATCACTATTCAAGCATGCAGTGAATACTCCCATTTTAAAAAAACAGAATTCTGACCCTAACTCTCTCGTAAATTACCGCCCCATCTCCCAACTCCCATGCCCCTCAAAGCTTTTCGAGCGAATTGCCTACACTCGCCTCACACACTTTCTTACAGCAAACAACCTATTGGATCCTCTTCAGTCAGGCTTTCGTTCTCTCAACACTCCACAGAGACTGCGCTGACCAAGGTTGTCAATGATTTGATCACAGCAAAAAATAATAACCATTACTCTCTTCTAATTCTCCTGGATCTCTCTGCTGCATTTGACACTGTTGACCACTCTCTCCTCATACAAACACTACAATACCTAGGTCTTGAAGGCACTGTCCTATCCTGGTTCTCATCCTACCTATCTAATCGCTCTTTCAGTGTTAATTTCTCTGGATCCACCTCTGCTCCGCTTCCTTTATCAGTTGGAGACCACAAGGCTCAGTCCTAGGTCCTCTGCTATTCTCTATCTACACCACTTCTCTTGGAAAACTAATAAGCTCCTTTGGATTTCAGTATCATCTCTATGCGGATGACACACAAATTTATCTATCCTCTCCTGATCTTTCACCATCTGTGTTGTCTCGCGTTACTGACTGTCTTTCTGCCATTTCATCTTGGATGTTTTCTCTCCAACTCAAACTCAATCTTTTAAAAACTGAATTAATAATATTACCACCCAAAAACAGAAGCTTCCTGCCTGACACTTCTATTTCTGTTGATAACATGACCATAAATCCCACCCCGCAAGCTCGTTGCCTAGGTGTAATCCTTGATTCACAACTGTCATTTATTACCCACATCAACTCTATATCTAAATCATGTTACATACACCTAAAGAACATTTCTAGAATATGCACATATCTGACACAAGATACCGCAAAAACATTAATTCATGCTCTGATCATCTCCCGCATGGACTATTGCAATTCCCTCCTTACTGGTCTTCCCAAAGTCACATTTGAACCCCTACAATCTATTTTGCACGCAGCGGCTAGATTGATTTTCCTTACTAACCGTTATTCCTCTGCTGAGCCATTCTGTTAGTCTCTACATTGGCTGTCTGTATATCAACGAATCCAATATAAAATTCTTCTACTAACATACAAGGCCATCAACAAAATTGCACCGCCATGCATCTCTTCACTTATCTCAAATTATCTCCCTACTCTACACCTCCGTTCTGCACAAGATCTACGTCTCTCCTCCACTCTCATCACATCCTCCCATTCTCGGTTACAGGATTTTTTCCGGGCTGCACCCAATTTGTGGAATTCCCTCCCATGCACAATAAGACTTTCCTCTAGTCTTCAAACGTTCACTGAAAACCCACCTCTTCAGACAGGATGATATTCCTCAACCACCATCTTAATTTCCCTAGATTACCCTATTACCATCCTCTACACTGCTAACCCAAGACAACAACCCTCTGACCAACATTGCAACACACACAGCCCACTCAGTACTTTTACCTTTGCGTTCTAGCTGGTCCATTGTGCAATATGATGTAGCACATGCCCTTGTGTTTCTAACTCCCATTGTCCTATAGATTGTAAGCTTGCGAGCAGGGTTCTCTTACCTCTCTGTATGTATTACCCAGTATTGTCTTATCAGTGTTTGTTCCCAATTGTAAAGCGCTACGGTGATGTTGATGATGATGTGTCAGTAGGGGACTTATGCTGTGTCGGGGGGGACTTATGCTGTGTTGGGGTGGACTTATGCTGCGTCGGGAAGAGAATTTATGCTGCATCGGGGGGAGGATTTATGCTGCGTCGGGTGGGACTTATGCTTCGTGAGAGGGGGACCTACTCTGCATCAGGGTGGGACTTGTGTCGTTTTGGAGACAGGAGTAGGTAATTCTATTTCTGGTAGACTCAGTGATCACAGATTAATGTGAATTTTGCAAGATAAATTGCATTAAAAGCAAGATTAGAGAAATGTCATTCTGATGATAAACATTCAATATAAAACCTCAGACGTAGTGGTGCCACTAGCAGCAATGTAAGAAGGTTTTAAACCCCTCCAGGCTGATTTATGTGCTGCATGAAGCACCTGCATTGGTTACAGGGGCCGGAGACTGGATTACCTCCTGCCAGGGTATCTGTGTAAATCTGTTTAAAAAGTGCACTGTTTGACCATGTAATTATTATGATTTCATCTGTGACTCTTGAAAGATCACGAGTACAGCAAACTATTATAACTGTCCTTATAAGGACTACGTGAGATAATTAAACATCACTGCTTCAAGATCCTGCTTTGAGAAATACTTACCTGCTATAAATTCTGTGACCTCCAGATTAGACCAAATCTAAGATGTTATCTGGCTGTTCTGAGGTTTGGACCCAGCATACAGTACCAACACTCTGTCCACTACCCTGCAGCTCTGTCTAGTGTGGTAGGCCAGTGGGAACCATCCACAGCAACCCTGTTTTGAAGGCAAGAGGTCAGGGGTACCAGCCCAGGTATACCAGCATGGCGCTATACTAGCAACGACAATTACACAGAAGGAAGCGGTCCTAGGTGCCGGTGAAGGAGCCTAGTAGTGGCAGCAGGCCCCACCTACTGCGGTTAGAGGGGCGCAATTTTGGATTGAGAAAGGGGACGGTGGTAAGGCAAGCTCAGCTGGTCCAAAGCAACAACAGACAGGGTGGCATAGGAGGTCCATCCTGTCACACTATTACACTACTGAATAGATATACTGCCTTTATGAATACTGTTTATTCTAGTTACATAATTAGATAGATTAGCAAATTACATGTACTAGAGAATCAATGATAACATAAATGATTACTGAATTATAAGGTATCATAATATAGGTGACTAAATATATTAATATAAATATGTTCTGTCTCCTGATGCAGAATACAATGACTTACGTCTGGTTAATGGACGCAGTAGATGTGCCGGCAGAGTAGAAGTCTATCACAGCAGAGAATGGGGCACAGTCTGTGATATCGGCTGGGACAGAACAGATGCTGATGTTGTGTGTAGACAATTACATTGTGGTAATGCCGCAGAGGCAACAAGAAGAGCTACTTATGGTCCAGGAACTGGGAGAAGCTGGATGGCTGGTTTAAGATGTTCTGGCAATGAGCGGGCTCTATGGGATTGTACTTTCAGAGGATGGGGAGAGAACCAGTGTCGTCCTACTAGGAACGCCCATGTGATATGCTCAGGTGATGTATGAGATATAATTACTACCAGTATATTTGTGTTACTGACACATCTTCCATCATTTGATGAGTGAATGAATCAGTCCAGACAAATATGCAGTATATAATACTAGAGACACAAAAAGACAACAATAAATCAGTAAATTAGTAATATATAAAGTATTCTGCACTCTGAGGTAAATGAATCAAGCTGTAAGTTTCCGGAGGGTTTGTAAAGTGGAGATATTGCCTGTAGCAACCAATCAGATTGTAGCTATCATTTTGTAGATTGTTCTAAATAAATGATAACTAGAATCTGATTGGTTGCCACAGGCAACATCTCCGCTTTACAAACCCACCAAATAATCGCAGCTTGATAAATATACCCCTTTGTGTTAGTTTTACTGATACACAAATTCCCAGTATCAGGACTTTATAACCTGTCTGAGGGTCTGTGTCATATTCGGACGTATCTCACGTGATCCCCACTGTACATGTCCAGAGATCATGTAGTGAGATCAATTACATGTAATTCATGTCCAATAACACTTATCACTTCCTACGATTTAAGAGGCAGAACGGGGGAGGGGGGGTAACGAAGACCTTGTCTGTGTGGTAAGTACTCGTCTTCCACCTTATGTTTGCAGACACTACAGGGCCGGTATAAGTACTGACTGACACAGCGTAGTACATTGTATGTCACTAAGATATACTATAAAACACATTGTATCTACAGTACACACTGAGGTCATCTTTATGTCATTAATGTAAAAAAATTAAAAAAATGTAATTACATTTTTTGAAAGCAAACATTTATATAAATGATTATTCTGTTAACAGCTTTTATTTTAAATTTTGATAAAAACATGTTTTTGGTGTATTCTGACCACTTATTGTACTTACACATGTGCGTATACTGCAGTCTCTTCTGTGTGTCTATGTACGTCAAGGAACGTACTTACACCCAGATAAAAATTAGAAACATGTCTTAATATCCACTTGGATTTGAATACAGGAGGAGCTACACTCAGATTACTGCTCTTTTTAAAAACGCAAGTTACCTGGAGGTTATGAATCAGGCCCTAGAATGTGGTCACATCTACCTTATATCATCATCATCATCATTATCAACATTTCTTTATATAGCGTCAGCAGGTTCCGTATCGCTCTACAATTGGGAACAAACAGTAATAAAACAATACTGGGTAATACATACATATGTAGAGGTAAAAGGGGCCTGCTCACAAGCTTACAATCCATGGGACAATGTTTTGATACACAAGGGCATGTGCTACATCATATTGAATATTGATGCAGCTAGAATGCAAATGTTACAAAGTATTTAGTGGGTTGTGTGATCAGTCACACAGCAATGTTGGTCAGAGGGTTGTTGTCTTGTGTTAGCTGTGTAGAGGGTGGTAATAGGGGGGATTAAGAGGGTGGTAGAGGAATATTATAACCTTGTCTGAAGAGATGGGTTTTCAGAGAACTTTGCAAGGAAAATCAATCTAGCCGCTGTGTGCAAAATAGAATGTAGGGGCCCGAGTCTTATGTTTGGAAGACCAGTAAGGAAGGAATTACAATAGTCAATGCGGGAAATGATGAGTGTGTGAGGAAACGGGGTGCTACTGGACTTTGTATTCATGACCCGTTTCTCACGGTTTTGAGGTTAGAACTTCTAAATGATGTGCAATGTGCCTCCACAGTAATATATTGGGTGAAATAGCATTGGGAAATGTATCAATATGTATCAATCTAAATGTTATTGTATCAAAATGTATCACAGATTCAGATTGTGTAACACTGCTGATACAATGTGTCAAAAGTCTTATTGTTTCATGTAAGCGTGCAGTGTCATTCCCTGCTGTAATATTGTAATCTCATGTTTAGTGTATCCAGCCAAAATAGCTAATTGAGTTAAGCCATTCTATTGGACAATCAAGGTAACAGGGACAGTATGTCTAGCAGCTAAAGTGTCCACTGAGAGACCCCTGCTGTAAGGGGGAGGTTTCATACATTTCACCCTACTTCCTGTGTATACAGGGAAGAATATAAGCAGAGCAGAATGTCAAGGGAGCTATTCTAGTTTGGAGGATCCTGGTGTACAAGACATCAGCGAAAAGGACTCTGGACCAGGCATCGTGGTGCCGCTGGAGTAAACCCTACCAGGACAGGGTCTGTGTGAGCCAGTAACCCAGGATGGGCGACACCATAACTGTTTCGCTAATCGATAGTGGTAATATTGCGAGAGGATAAGACTCTGAAAGTGACAGAGATTATTACTTTCGAGTGCGGACTGCAAGAGACTGCTGGAGGATACATGCTACCATTTACCCTGTAACTTGTGAACATCTTGTGGTGTTGTGCTGTCGTAATAGAGTCTTACTTTGGATATATTCTGGTCTACCCGAGTGAGTTGAATCCCACAGAGGGTAACTGGCATCCGAGCTAATGGTGGTATCCTCACTGTCACACTCCGCTCTCCAGGTACCTCTACCTGAGCCTCTAAACACTGACTGTCACTTTAATTTATGTTGCTAGTGCAGACTATTAGTCATGGTCTGCACCTGTGATCATTACACCTGTGTGCTGGTCAGTGTTACTATTGGTCAGTCTCCCTTTATAAGGCCCTTCCTTTCTTTCTTGCATTGCTGGTTCTTCAAGTCATATCTGTTACTCTGATGTCTCTGTTTGCATGCCTGTTCCACTGCTTGTGGTAACGCTATGAGCTACACCTAATACCTGTTCCACTATCTGTGGTAAAGCTGCTATTCATCGCTGCCGTGAGTTCGTTACTACTGGATGCTGGACTGTCTTGATCTCCGCATACCTGTTCCACGTCTTGCAGTAAATGCTATGATTTACATCTATTATCAATTTGGCCTGCATTGTTGATTACCGTTATCAGCTCTACAATCCGTATCAAGCTGTGTCTATCGTGGCTGAATATGTTTGAACTTTGTTGATTCTTGTGCCTCAAGATTACTACTAATGGAGAATCTGATTATTGCATGCGCAGCTTGTATTAATGAATGTTGCTGAAAGTCACTATTCCTGCATGCCTTTGTGATCATCATTTGCAAATTACTCAAGTCTGCACTGAACTCTTGTACTAAAGTTTTATAATAAAATGGTAATCTTTGTTACCACCACTTGATGTCCGAATTGGATCATTCTCCTGCCATATATTTCGTTCTCGGCTGTCACATTGGGAGCTTTCCTGGAGGGCCGCGACCTGCAATGTGGGAGCCGCAGAAGCCCATATTCCCTTGCGGTCATCCCTGGTGAATACCTCCCATTTTGTTAGACTCCGTGCCTACAGGGAAGTTTTAGTCAATACTTATTGAGACAGCAGGATCTCACTCAATTATTCGTGAGCTAACCTGACACTCACATTTGGTGGCAAGCAGTGGGATCAGTTGACCCGGTGTCGCAAGAACCGGGAAGGCTGCAAAGCACGCAAGCGGTTGGAGTCCAAGAGCCTTGTAGGTACAGCACAGCACGGACTACACAGCACCCAGAGGAAGCCTATCAAAGGAGTTGCAAGAAATGTGAGCCATGAACAACTATAGCTCCCTAAAACTGGATGAACTCCAGGGATTATGCCAGGCAAGGGAAATTTCCACTACCCAGGATGACTTCAGGCCACAACTAGTGGAAAAAGTACGCAAATGGGACCTATGCCTATTCGATAATGTGGGCCGGATAAAAATAGTAGAGGTCCCAGCAGTGACAGCCACCCAAGTTGGGACTTATGTTGCAGAAATCCTGGAAGCCAAGGAGTTTGGTGAGGACCAGGAGCAACCTCGTATATTAGTGTTGAGAGATGAGGGATTCATATGTGCAAAACTGTCTGAGGTGGACTTTATTAAGGAAAGTCAGGATAACTTCCCAGATGTGGTGGGGGAATGGTCCAAGGAGACTGGGGTGAGCTACTATACTACCTCACTGCTGAGGAGCAGGCACAACTGGAACCCTCAGACCTTGCCCTACTCTTTCAGGAGCAGCCAGTAAGGATTCAGGAGATTGCAGCTACATTAGAGACATCCCCCACCCCAGGCCAGTCATCAGTGGATCCGGAGAAAAGGACTTGAGCTGGTAAAAGCAGGGCTGACTGAGATATTTCCCAGCCTACAGAATTGGGTGGCAAAGTGTAACCCACAGTCCTGGGAAAAAAACAGAAAAGGGGCAGAATGAAGCCCTAAGGTGACCCAGCAACCAAGGACCAGCGATACTACACTCGGCAAAAATCTGGAAGCAGTGCCATCGATGTGGATAACGGGGAAATATTCAACAGGAGTGTCCCAGGTCAATCAGACCATTTCCCACCCACGGGGGTTGTTGGCAGGAACCACCCCCAGAAAAACAAACACTACCACCCTGATGCGCCAGAGGCAAGGGGCGTAAGAGCTACTTTCAATGCTGTGCCTGGCATGAGGCAAACAACAGGAGGATGCCTTTATGGGCACTTGAAAAAGCGCTGCGGAATTAGTGGCGCTATATAAATAAATGGTGATGATGATGATGATGATGTGTGGGTGGATGGCAGAAAAGCCCAAGGATTTAGGGACTGTGGGGCAGCCATCACCCTGGTACAACCCAAGTTGGTGGATTCCAGAAGAATTGTCCCCAACAAGTACTTTAAAGTTAGGATGGAGAATGGACAATGGGCAGAGATTCCAACAGCCCAAGTCCAGTTGCTTTGGGGCCATTGTAACAACCTGGAGGAAGTTGGAGTTATGGCGGGAATGTCCAATTAGTTGATTTTGGGCAATGATCTGGGGCAAGACATCGAAAATTATTTTGTTGGAAAAGATGCCCATATAAAGGCAAGCCCCAGGCAGAGGAAGAACAACCACCCCTACACGCCTGTGACAACCGGGTATCAGCAACCTCTCTTTTGCATCTCCAGGCCTCTGAGGGTGAGTAGCCAAAACCATCCTGACGGGGATATAGTCCTGGGGGAGGAGGATAAATCTAGACTGCAAGAAGCTCAGTTGCTAGATCCAGATCTAGAAGGCATGCGGGCACAAGCAGATATGTCATATAAGACAGGGGTGGTAGAGGAATGTGCTTGGTTGGACAGGTTACTATATATACGGTGTCCAGCCCAAATCATAAGTACAGGTTGATAGTCGCACCCGAATATCGGGATCGGTTTGTAGCTCAGGCCCATGGGGAAGGGGGTACCGATCACCGAGGAAAAAGAAGAACACGAGCCAGGCTCTGACAGCAGTTCATGTGGTTAGGTTTAGCGAGGGATGTAAACCGCTACATAGCCAACTGTGCAGACTGCAAGAATATGTTAGGACAGGACTGCAACAGTGACAGTCAGACCCAGGAGGGGAGAAGGCAACATAGCAAGCAGTGTCATTCCCTGGTGTAATATTGTAACCCCATGTTTAGTGTATCCAGCCAAAATATCTAATCAAAGTAACAGGGACATTATGTCTAGCAGCTAAAGTGTCCTTGCTGTAAGGGGGGAGGTTTGAGACATTTAACCCAACTCCCTGTGTATACAGCGATGAATATAGGGAGAGCAGAATGCCAAGAGAGGTATTCTAGCTTGGAGGATCCTGGTGTACAAGACATCAGCAAAAAAGGACTCTGGGCCAGGTATCGTGGTGCCGCTGGAGGAAACCCTACCAGAACAGGGTCGGTGTGAGCCAGTAACCCAGGCTGGGCAACACCATAACTGTTTTGCTAATCGGTAGTGGTAAAATTGCGGGAGGATAAGACTATGAAAGAGACTGAGATTATTACTTTGGAGTGCGGACTGCAAGAGGCTGCTGGAGGATACATGCTACCATTTACCCTGTATCTTGTGAACATCTTGTGGTGTTGTGCTGTCGTAATAAAGCCTGTCGTAAGGGTGGTATCCTCACAGAGTGCAGGAATTAAAGTTTTTGCAGTGTCTTGTGTGAGATATGTGCGTATTCTGGAAATGATTTTTACATGTATGCATGATGTAAATAATAGAGTTGATGTGGGGAACAAAGGATAGCTACGAGTCAAGGAATACACCTTGACAGCGAACTTACAGGGTGGGATTTATGGTCATGTTGTCAACAGAAATTGAAATGTCAGGCAGGAAGTTTCTACTGTTGGATGGGACTATTATTAATTCTGCTTTTGAAAGATTGAGTTTTAGTTGGCGAGTGGACATCCAAGATGAAATGACAGAAAGACAGTCAGTAACGTGAGACAACACAGATGGTGAGAGATCAGGAGAGGATAGATAGATTTGTGTATCATCCTCATAGAGATGATACTGAAATCCAAAGGACCTTATTAGTTTTCCAAGAGAAGTGGTGTAGATAGAGAATAGCAGAGGACCTAGGACTGAGCCTTGTGGTCTCCAACTGATAAAGGAAGTGGAGTAAAGGTTGTTCCAGAGAAATTAACACTGAAAGAGCGATTAGATAGGTTGGATGAGAATCAGGATAGGACAGTGTCTTAAAGACCTAGGGATTAAAGTGTCTGTATGAGAAGAGAGTGGTCAACAGTGTCAAATGCAGCAGAGAGATCCAGGAGAATCACCTTTAGTTTTAGCTGTGATCAGATCATTGACAGCCTTGGTCAAAGCATTCTCTGTGGAGTGTTGAGAGCGAAAGCCTGATTGAAGAGGATCCAATAGGTTGTTTGCAGAAAGGAAACCTGTGAGGCGAGTGTAGGCAATTATCTTGAGAAGCTTGGAGGGGCATGGGAGCTGAGAGATAGGACAATAACTTGAGAGAGAGTTTGGGTCAGAATTTTGTTTTTTTAAGAATAGGAATAATCACTGCATGCTTGAATAGTGATGGAAAGATACCAGTAGAGAGAGAGAGATTACAGATGTTAGAGGTGTAATGAGCACGAAACATGGACCTACCAATTTGTGAGGGTATGGGATCAGGACAGGAGGTAGAGTAGGAAGATAAGAATAGAGTAGAAACGTCCTCTTCATTTGTGGGATCAAATGAAGAGAGAGTGTTAGAGAGTTCTACAAAGGAATTGAGCCGATTGCTTGTCAAGGGAGATGATATAATTTCAAGTCTGATCTTATCAATTTTGTCCTTGAAATAGGAAGCAAGATCCTGGGCACTGATGGTAGTCGGAGGGTTTGGAATGGGAGGACTGAGAAGAGATTTAAATGTGTTCAAAAGGCGTTTAGGGTTAGTAGCTTGAGCATGGAGGAGAGATTGGAAGTATGCATGTTTCGCAATGTCCAGAGCATTTCGATAAGAGTGGTAGATAGCAGTATATGTGCTGAAATCATTAGAGGTACAAGATTTACATCAGTGATGCTCTGCTTTATGAGAATTCTTTATAGTGTGTTACGGTTGACAAAGAAATGAAGTATGAAGAGTCACTGGAGCCACCTGATCAAGGGCAGTTGCTAGGGTATGGTGAAAATGAGGAACTGCCATATCGGGGGCGAAGAATGTAGAAATTGGGGAGAGAAGGTGTTGGAGAGAGGTGGAAAACTGTTGAAAACCAATAGAGTTAATATTCCTGCGGTTATGAGGAGGCTTGGAAGAGTTTGACAGCAGGGAGGTTAAATAACTTGGAGTGAACTAATAAGATGATGAACGGAGAGGGGGAAAGGAGTGTTAAGAAACTGAGCATAGTCTAGAGAAAACAAGATCAAGACAGTGGCCATCCTGATGAGTAGCGGATTCAATCCACTGGGAGAGGTCAAGTGAGGAGGTTAGCGACAGCAGTTTTGAAGCAACATTGGAACGCGGATTAGCAATAGGGATGTTGAAATCACCCATGATGATGGTGGGGATGTCAGAGGATAAAAAGAGAGGAAGCCATACAGAGAAGTATTCAAGAAATTGTTGGTGTGGTCCAGATGGACGAAAGATCACAGCAACATACATAGAGAATGGGTTTAAAATCCTAACACTATGTACTTCAAAATATTTGAACGTGAGTGTGAAGATACGTGGTTCCCAAATCACTCGGACACGGTATTAGGGGAAAAATAGAAGGATGATTTATTCTGCAGAACAGGACTAAATACAGCACGGCCCCTTAACGATAGCAAGACCAACAAGTGAGGAAGTCAGTTCCAATAAATCCAGTGAGATATGTTCCACAGCGCATCTCTGGCAGAGCATCACCTCTTGGCCAAAAGTTAGTCACACACGTACAGCTCCTAGGGTAGCCTCTTTTATCACCTCCTAATCCCACCTTGGTATATGCCTGTCCAGGGGAGTTGCAAAATGTCTTGAATGGTGGCCTGCTTACACTATCCAGCCCCCCCGCCAACCTCCCCAGGTGTCTATCCTCAGGTCAGGGTCCGCTGGGTCAGGCTCCTGGCTGGCTGTAGAGTTCACTAGTGGACAATAGGGAGCAAACAGGAATAACAATGATAGCTTAATTCACTCAACTCCAGAGTGTTTACTGTGGAGGTGAAATTTAACCCCTGAAGCACTTTTCCAAGGAGATGTTATAATCACATCACTAATACTTCCTGACAACAACATGGCTAAAATGTACAGTTCAGGTATGGATTAGATTAAGGGGTTGTAACACCATACATCATGCCTGTTGCTTTACATGCCTCCCACCACTTTTTAGTCCATGTACCCCGTGGTGAGAGAGACTGGCTGGACAGTTCCAGAGGCGCAATGATGTTTGGAGTCTGGTTCCTGCTAACGAGACATGCCATCTGCGTTTCCGTGATCTTTACCCTTTTTGTGAGAGATGGAAAAGTTATACAGTTGTAAGGCCAAGCATCATTTCAGCAACCGTCCATTCTCCCCTGTGGTGCGTTGCAGCCAGCTAAGGGGATTTTGATCTGTGACCACCAAAAACTCGCGCCCATATAAGTACGGCTGCAACTTTTTGAGAGTCCAAACTATGGCCAGGCACTCCTTTTCAATAGTAACGTATGCTATCTCATGATCAACAAGTTTCCAGGAGAGCTAGGCCACTGGGTGTTCACAACCATCCTCCCCTACTTGATTCAAGACAGCTCCTATTCCACAGGCCAAGGCATCTGTTTGCGCAATGAACCACTGTCGGAAGTCAGTGGCTGCTAATACTGGGGACCGTGACAAGATATCCTTAAGCTGGGAAAATGCCTGCTGACAATCAGGGGTCCTTTCAATTTGTTGGGAGTTCTTTTTGTTCGTCAATTCAGTCAGCGGCTTGGCAATGGTGCTGTACTGGGGTACAAACTTGCGATAGTACGCCGTCATCCCAAGGAAGACGCGCACCTGTTTTTGGCTGGTGGGATAGCATCAATTTTTGCCGGCTCCGGTCGAATACTTCCTCCTGCAACCCTGTGCCCGAGGTACAACACCTCCACCATCCCCATCTTACATTTGTCTGGTTTGGTTGTCAACCCTGCCTGGCTAGTCTGGGCTAATACTTGGGCCACATGCTGCAGGTGGTCCTCCCAGGTCTCACTAAAAATAGCTATATCGTCCAGGTATGCCTGGGCAAACTCCTCACAGCCTGTCAGCAAACGGTCTACTGTACACTGAAAGGCGGCTGGGGCACTCTTCATTCTGAAGGGCATGACAGTAAACTCAAATAGGCCAAACAGAGTGGTGAATGCGGACTGCTCCTGTGCCTCCCTGGTAAGGGGTATCTGCCAGTACCCCTTACTAAGGTCCGGCGTGGACACATAGCGAGCCGTCCCCAGACTGTCTAACAGCTCATCTACCCGGGGCATGGGATACGTGTCTGTCACCGTCACTTCGTTTAGTTTCCTATAATCCACGCAGAAGCGTGTACTCCGGTCTTTCTTGGGCACCAACACCACACTGGCCGTCCAGGGACTATTGGATGGTATAATGACCCCCAATGCCAACATTTCATCAACGTCTTTTTTGATCATGTCAAGCACCTCGGGACTCACTCGATACCTGGGTTGCCAAATAGGCCGAGCCTCCCCAGTGTCGACATGATGGGCCACTACATGAGTGCGCCCAGGCCTGCTGGTGAACTGAGGCCACTCTATCTCCAATACTCCATTCATCTGTTGAGTCTGGGCTCCTGTTAACTGCTGGACTATGGGTACTGTCTCCACCCCTTTTTGGTTGCTGCGAGAATGTCGGGTATGGGGTCGTCTATAAGTGGGCAGCAGATTGCCACGGCCCCTATCTCCCTGGTGATGTACTCTTTTAACCTATTAATGTGATAGGTACTCACCCACTTCCCGGTTCCATCTAGTGCTATAATGTAATCTACCCGACCCTCTCTGTCCACTACGGTATAGGGCCCTGCCCAGGTTGCCTGTATTTTGTGCTTTCTGGCAGGTACGAGCACCATCACTTTCTGTCCAACTTCTAACTCCCTTTCTCAAGCCCCCTGGTTGTAATAATGGTGCTGCCGTTCCTGTGCCCCCAAGGTATGGTCATGAGCGAGCTGCATCAACCTCTGCAGTCTATCCCTCATTTGTACCACATATTCAAAGACTGGAACCTCAGGTTCCTGGAATGACTTTTCCCAGCTTTCCCGGACTAGGTCGAGAGGTTCCCGTACCTTTCGAGAGCATATAATAGCTAAAAAGGAGAGATCCAGGTAGAATCCTGCGACACTTCGCGGTACGCGAATAATAGCTGCTGCAATGACTTCTCCCAGTCTCCCCCCTCTGACTCAGCATATGCCCGCAGCAACTGCTTAAGGGGCCCATTAAATCTCTCGCAAAGACCGTTAGTCTGTGGATGGTAGGGGGTTGTGCGTAAGGGATAGACCCCAAATTTGTCCCATACTGTCTGCAGCAAGTCCCCTTGAAATTGCGTCCCCTGGTTGGTGACTACTTCTTGAGGAAATCCTACACGGCTAAAGATATCCATGAGAGCCTGGGCAATATGTTCAGCATCTATGGATTCTAGTGCCACTATCTCGTGGTATCTAGTCGCGTAGTCGAATACGGTCAGGATGTACTTCTTCCCTGTTCGGCTAAGTTTCTTAAAAGGTCCCACAATGTCCATGGCTACCCTCCTAAATGGCTCAGCTATGATGGGCATGGACTGTAGGGGGACCCGACGTGGGGTCCCCCAAGGCATTGGCACACATCGCATGAGGACCTATAGTGTTTGATCTCCTGGTTAACTCCAGGCCAGAAGAAATGTCATAGCAACCGAGCATGGGTTATACAAAACCCCTAGGTGGCCAGCTAGGGGGATGTCATGGGCTAGTGCTAATAACCGGCAATGGTACTGCTGGGGAACAATCAGCTGTTTCCTAGCCACTCCTGGCTCTAGAGGGCCAGCCTTGGCAAGCACCCAGTACAACCTCTCTTCTTCCCACATGATCCTATCCTCCTGAGGTCCCCAATCTGTCCTTTCTGTCGCACTGCAGAGACCATCTAAGGATGAGTCAGTCTGTTGGGCTTCCCTAAATGCAGTCCTATCAACCTCCCCCAGATTCATGCCAATGTCAGGTAAGTCTGGTACAGCGTTACTCACCGACAGCGGTTCAGGTGGTGTGTCAGCTGATCCAACAGGGACTTCTGGTGCTGGTATGGGTGGGTCCTCGGGAGCTGTCTCCAAACCCTGTGCTCGACTCAGTGTGATAGCTCCCCCAAAGTAACTGGCTAATCCACCACCCAAATCATTCCCCAGAATAACATGGGTAGGTAATCCATCCAAAAGTCCCACATTCATCTCCCCCACACCCTGGGCCCAAATCCAAATGAACCCTGGCCATGGGGATAACTGTAATCTGGCCTCCCGCCATTGAAATTTTGATTTTCCCCGTTCTTTAGCCATTGATTAGGTGGGACTAAACTGGGCCGTATCAGAGTAATAGAAGCCCCAGCGTCCCAGAGTCCCTGCAATTCCTGGCCATTCACTTTTACAGACTGCAGGTGTCCCTTCATATTTGCAGGGGTAGACTTCCCGATTGCCACTACCACCTCCACCTGATAGACTACTTCCTCCGCCTCTGGCGCATCAGGATCGTAGTGCCCCTCCCCACCCTCAATTGATGTTCCTTGGCACACTAACACACGGGGAACATCTGGTCTCAATCCAGAGAACGGTCTTCCTCCCTGTGGGCAATTTCTTTGCATGTGTCCCAGTTGTTGGCAAGCGTAGCGCCTCATAGGGTCGGATACTTCTGGACCACGAGGTCTGGTGACACTAATCATCATTTTGTTGCCTGGGCATAAGACCAAAAAATCCACCTCTTATGTGTGCAATTATTTTGACCCAGTCCTCACAACAGTTGTTTAGCCAACTCTAGCGTTTGTAAAGCCACATCGACAACACCTTTCTCATCAAGGCCATACCTGTTAATTATTGAAATGAGGTGTTTCGATCAGACCCATTGCCAGAGGTGTATAAAATCAAGCACCTTACCAGGCAGTCTCCATTTGCAAACATTTGTGATACAAAATGGATAGTTCTGAAGAGCTCAGTGACTACAAGCGTGGTACTGTGATAGGATGCCACCTTTACAATAAGACGGTTCGTGAAATTTCATTCCTGCTGGATATTCCACGGTTAACTGTAAGTGATATTATTAGAAAGTGGAAGCGTTTAGGAACAACAGCAACTCAGTCACGAAGCAGAAAACCACGTAAAATCACAGAGCGGGGTCAACGACTGCAAAAGCGCATGGTGTGTAAAATCTCCAACGCTCTGCTGATTCCATTCCTTAAGAGTTCATAACTTCCACTGGCATTAATATTATAATATGGAATCGCGCTCTCCTCCCAAGGTTTGTGGGAACAAATGCATGGAAAAACACAACTAGTAGGCTGATTCATTCATCTTTGTTGATATATTGTTGTTAAGCGTGACGGATTCTCTTTGATTCGGAAGTTTATAACCTTCATGAGGACTGATAATATTTATTTATATTTATATTTTTATTTTTTATTTTTTATATATTTATATAGGGTATTTATCCTCAGCAGCACGCGTCATCAATCCGGATAATTAGAACTGTGATTCATGGACGATTTTTGATAGAGATATTGATGAGATTGATTCTTCTTATGCAATCCCTTGGATTATTTATTGTTATTAATTGTCAATTGCTTTTTATCTGTTTTTTATGCAGTTAGGTTGGTAACTTATACATTATTGTGTAGATCACATTATTATTTAAAGTGTTATTAATTTCCATCTGAATGTACATACCATTTATTCAATTATTCATTTATTCATGGTAACAAATGATCATATCTTTTATTGTATTTTAATAAATGTTAGCTACTATTTAATGATTTTATAACAACATTGGAGTACTAGGTTCTGCACTATTAGGTAAAACATTTGATGAGCGCCCAGCACTATAAAACACTGGCATTAATGTAAGCACAAAAACTGTGCGGCGGGAGCTTAATGGAATGGGTTTCCATGGCCGAGCAGCTGCATGCAGCCTCACATCACCAAGACCAATGCCAAGTGTCGGATGGAGTGGTGTAAAGCACACCGACACTGGACTGTGGAGCAGTGGGACGTGTTCTGTGGAGCGATGAATCACGCTTCTCTGTTTGGCAGTCAGATGGGCGAGTCTAGGTTTGGCGGATGCCGGGAGAACGTTACCTGCTTGACTGCATTATGCCAACTGTGAAGTTTGATGGAGGATGGATAATGGTATGGGGCTGTTTTTTAGGGTTTGGGCTAGGTCCCTTATCTCCAGTGAAGGGCAATCTTAAAGCTTAAGCATACCAGGGGAAGGCCCTTTTCTACTCTAACATGACTGTGCCCCAGTGCACAAAGCAAGGACTACAAAGACATGGTTTGATGAGTTTGGTGTAGAAGAACTTGACTGGCCTGCACAGAGCCCTGACCTCAACCACATCGAACACCTTTGGGATGAACTGGAACTCAGATTGCGAGCCAGGTCTTCTCGTCCAACATCAGTGCCTGACCTCATAAATGCTTTACAGAATGAATGGGCACAACTTCCCACAGAAACACTCCAACACCTTGTGGAAAGCCTTCCAAGAAGTGTGAAAGCTGTTATCACTTCAGAAGGGGGACCTACTCCATATTAAAGTATATGTATTTGAACACCGACCATGTGAGACTTCTAGAGAAGATTAAACACTTTATACAGATTGGCTGCATGTAGAGAACACAATCCGAGCTGCTGTCCTCGGACATTATAGGGGAAAGATTGGAAGTAGTGTAACTAGAACCCAAAGATGCAGCATTCAAAGAACAAAGCTAAACCCTGAACATTTATTATTGTGTAATCAAATATAAGTACAAATTATATAACATAAATGTGAAAAGTGCAAAGTGAGCTCAGTACAATACTAGATGATGATGGTCGTACATCTGATCAATTAATAATAATAACAAGTCCAGACAATACAGATGATGTTATACTGATATAAACCTGAAAACACAGGGTATTAATCATATATCTCCCGTTCGTTTCTGCTTTTATGTCAGCCAATGTCCTACTCTGATATAATAGGGTGGGGTACTTTGGCTGGATCACTTTATAAATAACTTATTTGTGGCTGGATCATGTAGAAATAACTTACTATATATATATTTATTTTAATTAGGGGTGCAGTGCACCTCTGTATATCATTGCAAATGTACTTATCTTTTTATATTGGTATGTGTTCTGTATGGAAATGTATTGACTTCTGAGACAGTATGTCATGTTTGGTGTGACAGGATGGACCACCTATGCCACCCTGTCTTCTGTTGCTGGGAACCGGCTGGGCTTACTTTGCCACTGTCCCCTTTCGTTAACCCAAGTACGCCCTCTCACCGCAGTAGGAGGGGCTTACAAGTACTGCCACCACTGGACACCTTTACCGGCATCCAGTACCAGGTTTCTTCTGGGTAACTGACGTTGAGTGTGTACCCCATTACTAATGTACCTGGGCTGGTAACCCTGACCTCTTCCTATGGATCAGGGTTTCTGTGGATGGATCCCACCTGGCCTATCGCTCTGACCAGAACTGCTGGGTAGCGGGCAGAGTGGTGGTACTGGATCCTGGGTCCAAACCTCAGAAACAGCTGGGAACGGATTAGATTTAGGGTCTAATCTGTAGGTCACAGGATTTTCAGCATGGAAGATGCTTTCAAGCAGGTCTTTGAAGCAAGTGATGTTTATTTACAGTCACACTGATTGAAGGTACCAGTGCTCAGTCAGATGGAATCAGAAGAACAATTTTCAATACAAGACAGGGCTTTTTATACAGATTTGGATACAGCCTTACAGGCTATTTTTAGAATCAGGATGCAATTTGTTTACCCAAACATGGATTTACATGCAATGCAAAGCTAACAATATTTATGCTTATCTGTAATATCCCAAAACTCGCTGTGATTTCCTGTATCTTATTTTGGACACAGGAAATTATACAGCAAGTCTAAATGACATGGGTCCTTTCTTCAAACAGTTGCAGAGTACACATTTTCACCAAAGAAAAGTTGCAAAACCGCACAGAAGGCACTTCCTTAGACCAAGATACACAAAATACTTCCTAAACAAAGGCTTATTGTATCAGATATATACATCAGAAATAATGCATTTCCTCTAGCAATGTAAAAACAGAAACACATTTCTTCCCCTGGTCTCAGAAATAAAGATCAATTTTACAAACAAGTGCATTTGCAATTATATAAATAAGCACCCTGCGCTATTTCTTTTAAATAAATTTACACACCACAGGAATCCTGATCTGAAGGCAAGAGGTCAGGGGTACCAGCCCAGGTATACTAGCATGGCGATACACTAGCAGCGACAGTTACTTAGAAGGAAGCAGTGCTAGGTGCCGGTGAAGGAGACTAGTAGTGGCAGCAGGACCCACCTACTGCGGTTAGCAGGGCACAATTTGGGATAAAGAAAGGGGACGGTGGCAAGAAAAGACCAGCTGGTCCAAAGCAATAACGGACAGGGTGGCATAGGAGGTCCATCCTGTCACACTATTACACTACTGAATAGATATACTGCCTTTGCGAACACTGTTTATTCTAGTTACATAATTAGTTAGATTAGAAAATTACATGTACTTAAGAATCAATGATAACATAAATGATTATTGAATTATAAGATATCATAATACAGGTAACTAAATGTAATAAGATCAATATATTCTGTCTCCTGATGCAGAACGCAATGACTTACGTCTAATTAATGGACACAGTAGATGTGCCGGCAGAGTGGAAGTCTATCACCGCGGAGAATGGGGCACAGTCTCTGATATCAGCTGGGACAGAACCGATGCTGATGTTGTGTGTAGACAATTACATTGTGGTAATGCCACAGAGGCAATAAGAGGAGCTACTCATGGTCCAGGAACGGGGAGAACCTGGATGTCTGGTTTAAGATGTTCTGGCAATGAGCGGGCTCTATGGGATTGTACTTTCTGGGGATGGGGAAGGCACCAGTGTCCTCCTACTGAGGACGCCGGTGTGATATGCTCAGGTGATGTATGATATATAATTACTACCAGTATATTTGTGTTACTAACACATCTTCCATCATTTGATGGGTGAAGGAATCAGTCCAGATGAACCAGATAAATATGCAGAATATAATAATAGAGACACAAAAGACAACAATATAGATGTATCAGTAATATATAAAGTATTCTGCACTTTGTGTTCGTTTTACTGATACACAAATTCCCAGTATCAGGACTTTATAACCTGTCTTAGAGTCTAATTCATGTTTGGACGTATCTCCATGTGTGTAATGTATCTCACGTGATCCCCACTGTACATGTCCAGACATCACACAATGAGATCAAGTACATGCAGTTCATGTCCAATAACACTTATTACTTCCTACGACTTAAGTGGCAGAACGGGGAAGAGGGGGTTAACGTAGGCCTTGTACACTAAGGGTTCTCTAATGTAACTTTGGACGATACTAGTCCTGTCTGTGTGGTAAGTACTCGTCTTCCACCTTATGTTTGCAGACACTACAGGGCCGGTATAAGTACTGACTGACACAGCGTAGTCCATTGTATGTCACTAAGATATACTATAATACACATTGTATCTACAGTACTCACTGAGCTCATCTTTGTCATTAATGTAAATAAATAAAAAAATAATATTTTAAAACAGAAATTTATATAAATGATTATACTGTTACAGTTTTTATTTATAATTTTGATAAAAACATGTTTTTTCTGTATTCTGACCTTTTATATATACCTTTTTTACCCATATGCGTATACTGCAGTCTCTGTGGGTCTATATACGTCAAGTAACGTTTAACCTACTTACACCCAGATACAAATAGAAACTTGATGAGATCCGCTTGGGTTTGAATGTGGGAGGAGCTACACTCAGATTACTGCTCTTTTTAAAAACGCAAGTTACCTGGAGGTTATGAATCAGGCCCTAGAATGTGGTCACATCTACCTTATATCATCATCATCATCATCATTATCAACATTTCTTTATATAGCGTCAGCAGGTTCCGTATCGCTCTACAATTGGGAACAAACAGTAATAAAACAATACTGGGTAATACATACAGAGAGGTAAGAGGGTCCTGCTCGCAAGCTTACAATCTATGGGACAATGGTTTGATACACAAGGGCACGTGCTACATCATATTGAATATTTATCCAGCTAGAATGCAAAGGTTACAAAGTATTTAGTGGGCTGTGTGATCAGTCACACAGCATTGTTAGTCAGAGGGTTGTTGTCTTGTGTTAGCTGTGTAGAGGGTGGTAATAGGGTAACCTAGGGAGATTAATATGCTGGTTGAGGAATATTATAAACTTCCCTGAAGGGGTGGGTCTTCAGAGAACGCTTGAAGGTTTGAAGACTAAGGAAAGTCTTGTGCAAGGGAGTGAATTCTATAAAGTGGAAGCAGCCGGAAAAAGTCCTGTAACCGAGAATGGGAGGATGTGATGAGAGTGGAAGGGAGACGTAGCTCTTGTGCAGAACGGAGGTGTCGAGTTCAGAGATATTCTGAGACAAGTGAGGAGATGTATGTTGGTGCAATTTTGCTGATGGCCTTGTAGGTTAGTAGAAGAATTTTATATTGGATTGGTTGAAAAACAGGAAACCAATGTAGAGACTGACAGAGTGACTCAGCAGAGGAAGAATGGTTTGCAAGGAAAATCAATCTAGCTGCTGCGTGCAAAATAGATTGCAGGGGTTCATGTCTGACTTTGGGTAGACCAGTAAGGAGGGAATTGCAATAGTCGATGCGGGAGATAAGTGCATGAATTAAGGTTTTTGCAGTGTCTTGTGTGAGATATGTGCGTATTCTGGAAATGATTTTTACATGTATGCATGATGTAAATATAGAGTTGATGTGGGGAACAAAGGATAGTTGCGAGTTAAGAATAACACCTAGGCAGCGAGCTTGCGGGGGGGGGGGGGAATTGATGGCCATGTTGTCAACAGAAATAGAAATGTCAGGCAGGAAGCTTCTATTATTGGGTGGGAATATTATTAATTCTGTTTTTGAAAGATTGAATTTGAGTTGGCAAGAGGACATCCAAGATGAAATGGCAGAAGGACAATCAGTAAAGCGAGACAATACAGATGGTGAGAGATCAGGCGAGGATAGATATATTTGTGTATCATCCGCATAGAGATGATACTGAAATCCGAAGGACCTTTTTAGTTTTCCAAGAAAAGTGGTGTAGATAGAGAATAGCAGAGGACCTAGCACTGAGCCTTGTGGTCTCCAACTGAAAAAGGAAGCGGAGCAGAGGTGGCCCCAGAGAAATTAACAGTGAAAGAGAGATTAGATAGGTAGGATGAAAACCAGGATAGGGCAGTGTTTTAAAGACCTAGGGATTGTAGCATTTGAGGAGAGAGGGGTCAACAGTATCAAATGCAGCAGAGAGATCCAGGAGAATTAGAAGAGAGTAATCACCTTTAGTTTTAGCTGTGATCAGATCATTGACAACCTTGGTCAGCACAGTCTCTGTGGAGTGTTGATAGTGAAAGCCTGACTGAAGAGGATCCAATAGTTTTTTTGCAGAAAGGAAATGAGAGGCTTGGAGGAGCATGGGAGCTGTAATTTTGAGAGAGAGTTTGGGTTAGATTTTATTTTTTTTCAGAATAGGAGTAATCACTGTGTGCTTGAATAGTGATGGAAAGATACCAGTAGAGAGAGAGAGATTACAGATTTTAGATAGAGGCAGAATGAGCACAGGAGACAGGGACCTACCAATTTGTGAGGGAATGGGATCAAGAGGACAGGAGGTAGAGTAAGAAGAGAGTAGAAACTTCCTCTTCATTTGTGGGATCAAATGAAGAGAGTGTGTCAGAGAATTCTACAAAGGAATTTAGATGATTGCTTGTCGAGGGAGATGATGCCATTTCAAGTTGGATCTTATCAATCTTGTCCTTTGAAAGAGGGAGCAAGACCCTGGGCACTGATGGCAGTCAGAGGATTTGGGGTAGGAGGATTTAGAATTGATTTAAATGTGTTAAAAAGGTGTTTGGGGTTAGAAGCCTGAGCATGAAGGAGAGATTGGAAGTATGTTTGTTTTGCAATGTCCAGAGCATTGGATAATACTGGTAGATAGCAGTATATGTACTAATTTATGCCAGTAATGTCTAGCTTTACGAGCAAATTTTTTCTAGATTTCATGTTACTTTAGTGTAAAATGAAATGAAGTATGAAGAGTCGCTGAAGCCACCTGATCTAGGGCAGTTGCTAGGGTTTGGTGAAAATGAGGAACTGACATAACAGGGGAGGAGAATGTAGAAATTGGGTAGAGAAAGTGTTGGAGAGAGGTGGAAAATTGTTGAAAATCAATAGAGTTAATATTCCTGTGAGTATGGGGAGGCTTAGAAGTGTATGACAGCAAGGAGGTTAAAGAAGTGGGGGTGAGTGAGAAACTAATAAGGTGATGATCCGAGAGGGGGAAAGAAGTGTTAAGGAAAATAAAAACTGAGCAAGGTCTAGAGAAAACAAGATCAAGACAGTGGCCATCCTGATGAGTAGCAGATTCAATCCACTGGGAGAGGTCAAGTGAGGAGGTTAGAGAGAGTAGTTTGGAAGCAGCATTGGAACGTGAATTAGCAATAGGGATGTTAAAATCACCCATGATGATGGTGAGGATGTCAGAAGATATGAAGTGAGGGAGTCATGCAGAGAAAGGTTCAAGAAATTGTTGGTGTGGTCCAGGGGGTGGCGATAGATGACAGCAACACGCATAGAGAATGGGTTAAAAATCCTATCAGTATGTACTTCGAAATATGTGAACGCAAGTGATGGGACGTTTTGTGGAACTGTGAATGTGCACTGTGGGGAGAGAAGTAGTCCAACCCCACCTCCTTGTCTGCCTCCTGGTCTGGGGGTGTGGGTGAAATGGAGACCACCATGTGAAAGGGCTGCAGGTGAGGCAGTGTCTGAATGCGTGAGCCGTGTTTCTGTTACTGCCAGCAGGTTGAGGTTGTTTGAAAGGAAGAGGTCGTGTACGGAGGTAAGTTTGTTACAAACAGAGCGTGCATTCCAAAGGGCATATTTAAAGGACTTTGGAAGAGAGGGGAGACAGGTGATGTGTTTAAGGTTTGCTGGATTTCTATAGTGTGCAAATACATGTGTGTGGGAGAAGTGAGGGGGACCTGGATTAGGCGATATATCACCAGCTAATAGAAGCAAGGAGGAAAAAAGATAGGAAAGATGATTGTAAGATGTGTGTCCTTTTAGTTTCTGAGGACAGGGTGAGGGGTGTTAAAGTTATTCAATTTAAATAGGAAAAGAGTTCATGAGTGTTCACTAAAGGGGAAGGAAGTAATGAAGGGGCAATGTGGATAGAGCTGTGTGTTGGAGGATGGGTGATGGATGATATAGTCCTAAACATAACGCCATTAAAGGAAAGCAAGAAAAAAGATTTGGCAAACATAGGGATTTAGAAGAAAAATAGCAACAAATGCGGGAATTATAATAAGTACCTTGTTGTAATGTCCTGTGCAATCAGAAGTAGAGGGAGTAAAGATGTAGCAGATGTAGATTATTTCTAGATGTTCCTGACATCACTGCTCCCTGCTACGTGTTATGTCTCATACAGCTATTAAATTACAATACGTACATTATATTATTGCAATATTTACCACATGGATAACAAAGAACTATAAGGTAAAGTGTGAAGATACCGGGTTTAGGATAACCTTCTGGACCGCACAGCTGGCCTACCCGGTACCTATCCAAGGTTCAACATCACCCAGGCAAATATCCGAAAATAACACAAATAAGTTTATTTAACAAAATGGTAGCACCACACAGCAACAACAGATGTAAATAATAATAACTTGCAACAAATAACACTACAGTCTGGCATAGACAACATACAGGGGATAATGAAAACACCTCACCAGTATCCTTTTTACTTTCAGGGACTGCTGCCTCTCTCCTTTAAGACTACCAGCAACCGTAGTGGCCCAAAGTAACTGTCACTCCACTTTCGGCGGACACACAGCTCCTTAAGACCTGGAGAGGTACATCAGGGCAGCGGCAGTACTCCAGGGACCGATTGTCCCTTCCTGTCAGGGGCAGAGATTAATATATCTCAACGCCATCCTGACCTCAGCTATCACTCTTAAGTGAATACCAATTTGCTGTCCTCTAGAGCTCTCTTTTAAACCCAGAAATGTCCTCATCAGCAATCCAAGGACCAGCCTGATTGGTCCTTTCCTGTGTTTACCGTTTCACGGGTAAACGTACGGACCAAGAGATAGCAGATGCATCACTCCTGATTTAATTAGGAACAGATATTGTTATGTTACTATACAGAAAAGTTTGTTTAAACAGAGATCAGGATGCAGATTCCTTTACATTTAAATACACAATGCAGTCCTCTGCCATTAAACATAGAGCTCTGTCTGTGGACCCATTTCCAGCTAAAGGAAGATCGGAAACCCCCTGGTGTGATATCCATTCATACAGGACTGGTGGACAATAACCCTTTTTGCCTAGACTGAAACAATGGACTAGTCTGCATGCTAACGATACAAGCTGGCAGTTATTTTAACTACTTTCAAAACAGAATATACACAAGCTTAAATATGACTGAGAAATACAGGGCTAGAAAATGTATATGTTTCTATAGTCCGCAGTTGACAGGTTGAGGTGATATTAATACCTCGTTTCTCCACATAAAGTTTAAATAAAAAAGTAACTGTAAAGTAGTTTGAGATTTTTGTCACAGAATGTCCCATCTGAAAGCTGAACTGGATTTTGTACATTATAAACCTGAAGTAATGTTCCTTCCCATGACAATGCTCAGACATTATGCCCTGATCAGGATTACTGACATACATTGTGATCATACACGTGTTGGAGAATTATCATGTGACTGGTCCCATATCAGACATGAGACTGAGCTCTGTGTTAGAGGATTATTCGTGACTTGATAAAGAGATTGTAAGTTAAAAATAGGTTTATTCACCAGATCTGGGGGTAAATGTATCAAGGTCTGATTTTGCAAATCCAGCGATTTTCTTAGGAGAGTTGAAACTCGCAGATGTTTGAAGCTGAGATTTCATGTAAAATCGCTGAGTTGTGCTTCTGTCAAAATCGCTATTTGAAAAATTGCTAGAGATCAAACTCCCAACTGTTTGCCACTGCAGCTATACAAGTCTCAAATGTATGAGCTTAGCTCTTGCGCAAGGTCTATTTATAGTATGAGGGGATTTTTCCACGACTGTGACAAAATCCCCTAATACTATAAATAGACCTCGCGCAAGAGCTAATCTCATTGCGTATCGGAGCTTCTAGCTAGCAGAAGTTGTTTGCGGCGGTGCAGCTGCTTTTTTTTGTTTTTCTTCAATCAAAACTAAAGAATCGTGGATGTTACAATATGGAGCCCTCCTGGCTGAAGACAAGAAGACGTCTATCAACAAGGGGCCCTCCTGGCTGAAGACTTCAATCAACAAGGGGGGCTTTGGGCCTAAGAAGAACTGAAGAGATTTCAAGCATGGACTTTTGCATAAAAATACTTTGGTGACATTACAAGCATGGACTTTGAGAATTACAAATTTATTTTGGACATGGTCAAGCCGGACTTTGGATACAAATTTATTTTGGACTTTGTAGACAGTCATTTTTGGATTAAAAGCTGCTGACAACAGAAGAAAACTTCAGTGGTGAGTATATTGGGGATTTATTATTTTTAATAAAAATATATGGTGTAAATTAGGGTGTTTACTGTCTTTATTGTGGGTTTATTATATTTAATAAATGTAAGTGGTTTTAATGAGGGAGTTGTGCTTTTTTAAACATTTTGGTTTGTGGAACTACAGGTCCCAGCCAGCCGTGGGTGTCAGGACATGTTGGCACTTGTGGTTCTCCAAGTGCCAACATGCCCTGGCTGCCATGGGTATGCTGGTGCTTGTAGTTATACAAGTAGCAGCATGCCCACACTATTTATGGCACCCTGGCTGGCTGGGACTTGTAGTTCAACAAAACAAAATGGCATCTGTTTTTTTTTTATACATTATTCGCCGTTATTACCCTACACTCACCGCCCAGGGGTGTAGGAAGAGCCCTAGTGTTATCGGCACTGGACTGGGTGTCCCTACAGGGGGGGCCCATTCGTTTTTTCGGTGGACCCCACTCCCTAGGGAATCCAGCCCAGCTCTGAACAGCATGGGGTTGGTTAGTCATTATGGCAGGGGGACCCCTGCTGTGTGTGTCCCTGCTATAGTGCCACCAACCTTGGCTGCTTTGCCTAGTGCTGGTTCCGTGAAAATAGGGGGGACTCCACGCAAAATTTTTCCCTGATTTTCACAGAATCAGCAGTGGGCTGGCAGCACTAGGGTTAAGACTAAATAGAGGGGGGACCCCATGCTTATTTTTTTTTAAACTTTTATCTATTTTTTACTGTTTTGACAGCTGCCGGTGCTCTGGCAGTATGACAGCGCAGTGTAACAGTGATTGGTTTATAGAACACGCTGCTACAACACAGGAGCGTTAACTAACACGGGAGTGTTTTACATGCCAGAGATCACCAGCGATTTTTAAGATCTGGGTAAAAATCGCAGCTTGATTCATTTGAGAAAATTTTGACTAAAATCGCGGGTTATCACCTGCGATTTGCCGCGGTTTTAGCACGCTGAAAAAAATCGGACCTTGATACATTTACCCCCTGGTGTGAGAAAAAATAATTACACGTTCATCTTATGGTATAATTTTGGGTTTGAATAAAATTTATCAGGTGCTGAGATTTTAAACACAATAACCAAACCTTCATTTATCATCATACAATGTATTCAATGTAAAATTGAGTGATACATCCTTCTAGGTGGCAGTAGAGCCAGATCTAACACAAGTATATACAAATACTTCCTGATCTATGTCCCTCTTCTAGAAGTCCTTAAGGAGAGTAAAGCAAATAAAAGGAGTACTTTTGCACTTTGGCAAAACCATGTTTGGAGGATTTTACATCCTGAGATCTGATGTAATATTTCAGATGTTGCAGAGCCATCTAGGATTAGGGGGCGATGTTACCCCCTGCTAACGTGTGTCAGAATGTGTATAAAAGGATCTCTGTCTTAACATGTATCATTATACCATCTGTACTTCTGGAGATCACTAGTACCTTAAATTAGTGTATGTAACTGTCCTTATTAGGACTACTTGAGCTAATAAACCCTCACTGCTTCAAGATCCTGCTTTGACGACTACTTACCTGCTGTAATTCCTGTGACATGCAGGTTAGACCAAATCTAATCCGGTATCCGACTGTTCTGAAGTTGGGACCCTGCATCCAGTACCAACACTCTGTCCATTACCTGCAGGTCTGGCCAGTGTGATAGGCCAGGGGACCCATCCACAGCAACCCTGATCTGAAGGCAAGAGGTGTACGAGCAAGGGGGTACCCTAGCAGTGAGAGTTACCCTGAAGGAACCGGTTCTGGACGCCGCAATGGAGTCTAGTGGTGGCAGCAACAAAAACACCTCCTACTGAGCTTAAAGGGCGCAATTGAGAGAAAGAAAGTGGACAGTGGCAAGGCAAGCCCTGCCGGTCCCCAGCAACAACAGACAGGGCGGTATAGAATGTCCATCCTGTCACAGATTTCTGGTGGCAAGCAGTGGGATAACCCCAGGCACATTTTCCTGCACCAGTCAGGTGCAGGAAATGCAAATTAGGAATGCAAATTATTCAGGAGTGGAATAATTGCAGCCAGGAGAATGCACAGGATGCCTGATTACACCAACATATCCATGGTGGACCTTGAGACTCTGTGCAGTGCCAAGGGCATTGATATCAGCCCTTCTTCAAACAGGGTAGAGTTGAGAACGGTGCTGAGAGAATGGCAACTACAGCATTATTATTATTATTAATTTTTTATTTATAGGGCGCCACTAGGTATCCGTAGCGCCGTACAGGGACAGACAGAAACACGATACAGGGTGAGACAGCACAGTACAGTTAACAGAAATCACAGTAACTCAGAAGCTCAATGAACAGCTAGATTAGAGGTGAGAGCCTCCAGCGGGGTAGAGACAGGGGCCGGAGGACCTCGCGGAGGAGACAAGGAGCTGGAGAGCAGAGTTAAGGTGGTGGAGAACAGAAGGAGAGGAGGCCCTGCTCAGAGGAGCGTACAATCTAAGGGGAGGGTAGGACAGACAGAGACACAATGGTAGGAGGAGGGAATGGGGATGACGGAGGCAGGGATGGAGGGGGGGTGAGGAGAATGAAAGGGAGGGAAGTAGGAGGGGGACAGGAGAGGGAGGGGGGTAGGGGGAGACTGAGAGGAGGTCAATGGGTGGGGGACTGAAGGGCTTTAAGGAAGAGGTGGGTTTTTAAGGCCCGTTTGAAGCTGGACAAGTTGGGGGAAGTTCTGATGGAGCAGGGGAGCTGGTTTCAGTGGAGGGGGGCAGCGCGGGAGAAGTCTTGGATGCGAGCATGGGAGGAGGTAACCAGTGGGGAAGAGAGGCGGCGGTCGTTAGCCGAACGAAGAGGGCGGGATGGAGCGTGAATGGAGATGAGGTTGGAGATGTAGGGAGCAGTGGAGTTGGAGAGGGCCTTAAAAGTAAGAGTGAGGAGCTTGAACACGATTCTGTAGGGGATGGGGAGCCAGTGGAGGGATTGGTAGAGGGGGGAGACAGAAGAGGAGCGGCGAGAAAGGAAAATGAGCCAAGCGGCTGCATTGAGTACAGAGCGAAGGGGAGCGAGATGAGAGCGGGGGAGGCCAGTAAGGAGGAGGTTACAGTAGTCCAAGCGGGAGATAATAAGAGAGTGGACAAGGGCTTTGCTGGCATCTTGGGAGAGGAAGGGCCGAATGCGTGCGATGTTGCGCAGCTGGAAGCGGCAGGATTTGGCGAGAGAGAGGATGTGAGGAACAAAGGAGAGAGAGGAGTCCAGGGTGACGCCGAGGCAGCGAAGTTGAGAAACAGGGGAAATAGAGGGGTTGAGAGCGGTGATAGAAAGGTCGGAAGGGCAGGGGGAGTGAGTGGGGGGAGAGACAATAAATTCGGTTTTTGTGAGATTGAGTTTGAGGAATCTAGAGGACATCCAGGAGGTGATGGCGGAGAGGCAGGCGGGCACCCTGGAGAGGAGGGAGGGAGAGAGAACGGGAGAGGAAAGGTAGAGTTGGGTGTCATCCGCATAGAGGTGGTACTTTTATTATTATTATTATTATTATTATTATTATTAATTTTTATTTATAGGGCGCCACAAAGTATCCGTAGCGCCGTACAAGGACAAACAATGGCACAGTACAAGGTGAAACAGCACAGTACAAGTAACAGTAAGCACTATAACTCTGGGGGCTCAGACACAGCATGAAAGAGAGAGAGGGAGGGGAAAAATGAGTACAGGCAGGTAACTATGGCCCAAGAGGGTGGGCACGGATGACAGGTTGAGAGTCACTGAGGGGAGCGGAGAGAAGCGAGAGGAGACAGAGGGCAGAGGGACTGAGAGGAGGTGAGCTGAGTAGCTGGAGAGCGCAGTTAAAAGTGATGGAAACAGAAGGTAGGAGAGCCCTGCTCAAAGGAGCGAACAATCTAAAGGGACCAAAGGAGCAGATGAGTTCACCGAGGGAAGAGGTGTAAAGGGAGAACAGTAGGGGTCCGAGAACAGAGCCTTGGGGAACCCCTACTGGAAGGGAGGAGGGGGGGAGATAGATCCGGAGGTGGAGACGGAGAAGGTACGGCCAGCAAGGTAAGAGGTGAACCAGGACAGGACGGAGCCGGAGAGGCCAAAGGATTGAAGGGTGTGGAGCAAGAGCTGGTGGTGTCGAAGGCCGCTGAGAGATCCAAGAGAATGAGAAGGGAGAAGTGGCCCCTAGCTTTGGCAGAGAGGAGATCGTTGGTGACTATGGCCAGGGCAGTTTCGGTGGAGTGGAGGGGGCGGAAGCCAGATTGGAGAGGATCGAGAAGGGAGTGATCAGAGAGGTAGGTGGAGAGGCGGCTGCAGACGAGCCTCTCAAGTATTTTGGAGGCAAAAGGGAGAAGAGAGATGGGGCGATAGTTGAAGAGAGAGGTGGGGTCAAGATGAGGTTTCTTAAGAATGGGGGATACAAGAGCGTGTTTGAAGGAGGAGGGGAAGATGCCGGTGGAGAGGGAGAGGTTGAAGAGGTGGGCGAGGTGGGAGCAGGTGGCGGGGGAAAGGGAGCGAAGGAGGTGGGAGGGGATGGGGTCCAGGGGACAGGAAGATGGAGGAGAGGATGAGATGAGAGAGTGGACTTCTTCTCCCGTAGTGGGGCGGAAGGAGAAGAGGGAGTGGTGGCAAGAGGGAGAGGCAGGGTGCGGGCGGGTGAGGGGAGGAGGAGATTTTGAGACGGATGGCCTCGATTTTAGAGGAGAAGAAGGAGGCAAAGTCAGTGGCGGTCAGAGAGGAGGGGAGAGGAGGGGCGAGGAGGGGCATGGTACCCCAGCAAAGGAAACTGATGGCAGCAGTGGCCAAGGTGGTGGCCCAGTTAAAAACTGGGAACAAGGTGAACCAGACCCCCAGACAGCAGCTCCCCCTACTCGACAGACTATACCCGCAGAACCAGTCCCTCTTTCCTATGATGAGCGCAGATCCAGCTGCCAGCCTTAGGGGACAAGGCAACTTAAGCCGAACAGACACAGATCATCGAGGCATGGTGCCAAGAGGAAAGGGCACCAGCCATGCTGCGTAAGGGGGAGGTGACATCTAGGGGATCAGGACTGTCCTCTTTATCTTGCCAAAATTTGCCTAAATATGAGGACTGTTTTGGGAATATTGATGAGCACCTGCAGGTTACACGCTGTACCCAGAGATGAATGGGTTAAGCATCTGGAGCCTACCATTCGGACACGTAGTGGGGGCTTACCATAAAGTGCCCTCGGAAGACTGTGCAGACTATGATATAGTAAAAAGGGCACTCCTAAAACGGTACACTATTAACCCAGAGACCTATTGTCAGAAGTTCCAGGACCTTCCCAAGAACCTCCCTGCCACCCATGAGGAGTTTGTCAACATGCTGCAGGAGTCTACCAGGAAGTGGATGCGTGGAACTGGTGCCCAGACCGTGGAGGAGGTAATAGACTGAATGTGCCAAGAGCAATTTCATATCCGGTATGCAAGAATAGGTGCTGGACAGGAAGCCAGCCACCTTGGAAGCAGCCGCCCAGTTGGCAGATCAGTATGTGGCTGTTCTGCCACACTGGCAGAAGCGCCAGGTTAACAGCCAACCCCAAAGGACTGTACAATCAGGGAGACACCCCTCTTCTACTCGCCCCCAAAAGCAAGTATCCAACAATTAGGATGCCTTTCATTAGCCACCACCCCACCCTGTCCCTGGGAGTTATCAGGGACCACCGGAGCCCAGGCTGGCGAATAAGTGCTACAGCTGTGTGAAAATTGGTCACCTAAGAATGGACTGTCCCACATCCACAGCACCCGAGACTCATGCCCTTAATCAGGGTCCTGGGGTCCGGCTGACTTGCTTAGCTGAAGGTGAGCCAGTAGAGTATGTTTCCACCGGTGCCAGCCCAATGGAGTGTGGCATGTCTGAAGGTGACTCAGCGGAGAGAGTCACTTGTTTGTCCAAAAGACCCCCCAAAAACACGCAGCCTGTCCAGGTGGGACCTGTGGCCGGGGGAGAATCAATTGGGTTAAACCTCCTCACTAAAAGATTAAAGATGTTGTCACGATTCACAGCAAGCAATATGGTTCCTGGGTTTGTCATGCAGAGATACAGGTACAGGTTGGAGGACTCAGTGAGCAGGGATCTTGTAGCTTAGTCACATTGAACAGCAGATCTGAAATGCTGGAAAGGATTGTAGGCTCTGTGAGCTAATATCCAGGAATAAGCAGAGCTGAGTCAGACCTGCAGAGATACAGGAACAGGTAAGAGATCTCTGTGAGTTGAGAACTGTAGATTAGACACACTGGTGCAGCTGAGCTGAAGTGCTGGAGAGAATGGTAACTCTGTGAGTATATATCCAGGAATGAGCAGAGCTGAGTTGAGATGCTGGAAACGATGGTAACTCTGTGAGTTGGTATTCAGGAATGAGCAGGGCTCAGTCAGTCATGCATAGATACAGGAACAGGTAAGCTGGAACCAGGGAGCCAAGTCTTCACAGTGTCAGGGTAGACAAACAAAGAACAGGCAACTGGGTGTTGGCCCAGGTGTCTTAAATAGTGAGGTGATGACAGGTTGGACGAATGGGAGCAGAGAGGAGATCTATCTGACAGGACGGGACTGCGCATGTGCAGACCCGGAATCAAGATGGCCGCCACAATCGGAAAAACGAGGCACCCGGCGCCAGCGGGGATCCCCACGTTTGGCAGGTGAGGGTATCGGGCCCCTTGTTTTGGGGCGATATGTGATAGATGTATTAAGGGATATATATTAATTTAAATGTAAATATTTTATTCATGGGCACTGGGGTGCCAGTTAATAACCGATGCACAGTGGCAGAAAGGGCTAAGTCCCTGCGCTGGGAATATAAATATATTTTCAGATTAATTTATTGATTTCTAATTTCTCATATTAATTTATTGATTTCCTTCTGTGTGAAGAAAACAACATATTTATTGCTGAGATAGGGCCAGGAAAGGAAATTTGGTTTTGTTTTCTGTGACTTTCTGAAGGCAGGTTGTGACTGGATCACTTTTATAAATAACTTATGGTATAAATGTATTTAAAGGAACTAGAGAAGGGCGCTTATTTATATAGTTGCAAATGCACTTATTTTTGATATTGTAGGTATGTTGATAAAAGAGATATCTTTATTTCTGAGACCTGGGTGAGAAATTGGTTTGGGTTTTAACCTTGCTAGAGGAAATGCTTTATTTCTGATGTATATATCTGATACAATAAGCCTTTGTTTAGGAAGTCTTTTGTGTATCTTGGTGTAAAGAAATGCCTTGTTTATGGTTTTGCAACTTTTCTTGGGGAATTCTTTTCTTTGTAGGAAATGTGTATTTTTCATGATCTGCCTGCAGCTTGCTGCTTTGTATTGGCAGCTCCTGCCTCCCGGACTATTGGACTTTATTTGTGTTTCACTTAATGTGTCAGCAGCAGTACCTCTGATCAGCAGAGATGCTGCTATTGTGCCTGCTTCTCTGTCTTTTAGGAGTTAACCTTGCTGCACTAATTATCCTTTGCACCTGAGTGTTCCCTATTTTTACCTGTCTCTCCCAGCATACATTGCTGGTTATTGTTGTTGCCTTTCCATGTTGCTGTGCTTCTGGTTCACCCATTCCCTGTTGTTCCCTGCTGTGCTTCTGGTTCACCCGTTCCCTGTTCTTCCCTGCTGTCAGGGCCGGTGCAAGGTCTGTAGGCGCCCTAGGCAAACTTTCAGCCTAGCGCCCCCCCCCCCCCCTCTCCCCCCTGGGTTCTCACCTAAAAAAAAAAAAAAAAATTTATAATACCCAAAAAAGAAATAAATAAATATACTTACCGTTTTTGATGATCGGATGCAGGGAGGCTCTTCCTTAATGGCTGCCCACCGCTCCTCAGCATCTTTCCAGAAAAAGGAGAGGGGTGGAGCAGCCTGTGCATGCTGGGAAGAGAGGGGGGCGCTGGGTAAACTTTACTCCTGACAGACAGGGGCAGAGCAGGCGGCGCCGGGTAAACATATGTCACCTGATCACTGACGTCAGTGATCAGGTGTGCAGCCCGGGCGCATCTGACAGCGGCGGCGGACATTTAAAAACAGCGGCGGCACCGCGCCGCCGCTGCACCTCTATCCCACATCTCTCCGCTGACTAGATTTTCAATCTAGTCAGCGGCAGCGGCGCCCTGCAGGACCCGGCGCCCTAGGCAATTGCCTAAGGTTGCCTAATGGGAGCGCGGGGCCTGCCTGCTGTGCTTCTAGTTCACCAGCTCCCTGAGATCTCTTCATATTACCTGCATCAGCCATGTACCTGGTATTTACTTTCTGCATCTCCCTGCAATGCTCATTACTACACCATCTGGTTTGTACTTCCCAGCAATAAACATTATGTGTTTTACCATATTCCTGGCTCTTTAGCTGTATTTCTGCAGCACGGTGGCGAAGTGGTTAGCACTTCTGCCTCACAGTGCTAGGGTCATGAGTTCAATTCCCGACCATGGCCATATCTGTGTGGAGTTTGTATGTTCTCCCTGTGTTTGCGTGGGTTTCCTCCGGGTGCTCCGGTTTCCTCCCACACTCCAAAACATACTGGTAGGTTAATTGGCTGCAATCAAAATTGACCCTCTCTCTCTCTCTCTGTCTGCGTGTGTACGTTAGGGAATTGGGAATTTAGACTGTAAGTTCCAATGGGGCAGGGACTGATGTGAATGAAATCTATGTACAGCACTGCGGAATCAGTGGCGCTATATAAATAGATGATGATGATGATTGAAGTGTGACAGTATAACCAGCCCAAAAAACAGCTTAGGAGTTGTGTGAAAGATTTCTTTTCTGGCACTATTTTACTGCAATTCATTTTCATTTGTTTTTGCAACATGTCTGCTTTACCAATTTTTGAATTGCCGCAGTTACAGACTTTACATATGGACATAATCTTGCTACGATCTCAGCTGGCTAAATTTTCTGCTTAACTTATGGACCCACTCAGGAGACTCAGATTGTGTCTCTCCTAATTCAGAAGCTTCTGATTTGTCTCAACCAACCTTCTCTGCTATTGAATCTGTGCAAACAGCACCTCTTAATTGTGCTTCCACAAAAATGCAGTTTACTAAGAACTATGGTGTAACAAATTCCCGGTTCACAGGTGGTCCACTCCCCCATCTGACCGAAGAGGAGCGTCGGCGCAGGAAAACTATCAAATTGTGTCTATACTGTGCCAGTAATGTTCACTTCTTACAAAACTGTCCTCTCCGCAGACCACAACAGCCTACTGAACCATCTTCTCTTGTTCTCTCTCCACATTCTGGATTTGTTTACGCTTCACTTCCCATTACCAATTACAACCTTTTCTACTCCCTGGCATGAGGCCCAATCTGCCAACCGCAGTTACCATTTCTGAGGGTCCAGTTTTTGCCACCGATCCTGATACACCAGTTTTTGCCGCCGATCCTGAGACACAAGTTTTTGCCGCCGTTTGTCCTGAGGTGCCAGTTTCTGCAGCAGTTTGTCCTCAGGTGCCAGTATCTGCAGCCGTTTGTCCTGAGGTGCCAGTATCTGCAGCCGTTTGTCCTGAGGTGCCAGTATCTGCAGCGATTTGTCCTGAGGTGCCAGTATCTGCAGCCGTTTGTCCTGAGGTGCCAGTATCTGCAGCCGTTTGTCCTGAGGTGCCAGTATCTGCAGCGATTTGTCCTGAGGTGCCAGTATCTGCAGCCGTTTGTCCTGAGGTGCCAGTTTCTGCAGCCGTTTGTCCTGAGGTGCCAGATTCTGCAGCCGTTTGTCCTGAGGTGCCAGATTCTGCAGCCGTTTGTTCTGAGGTGCCAGATTCTGCAGCCGTTTGTCCTGAGGTGCCAGATTCTGCAGCCGTTTGTTCTGAGGCGCCAACTGCAGCCGTTTGCCCTGAGGCACCAGCTGCAGCCGTTTGCCCTGAGGCGCCAGCTGCAGCCGCCTGTCCAGAAGCTCCATGTCCTGCCTCCGGTTCCGAGGTCCCAGCCTCTGCCTCCTGTTCCGAGGTCCCAGCCTCTGCCTCCTGTTCCGAGGTCCCAGCCTCTGCCTCCTGTTCCGAGGTCCCAGCCGCTGCCTCCTGTTCCGAGGTCCCAGCCTCTGCCTCCTGTTCCGAGGTCCCAGCCTCTGCCTCCTGTTCCGAGGTCCCAGCCGCTGCCTCCTGTTCCGAGGTCCCAGCCGCTGCCTCCTGTTCCGAGGTCCCAGCCTCTGCCTCCTGTTCCGAGGTCCCAGCCGCTGCCTCCTGTTCCGAGGTCCCAGCCGCTGCCTCCTGTTCCGAGGTCCCAGCCGCTGCCTCCTGTTCCGTGGTACCAGATGCGGGAGGCAGAGGCTGGGACCTCGGAACAGGAGACAGAGGCTGGGACCTCGGAACAGGAGACAGAGGCTGGGACCTCGGAACAGGAGGCAGCGGTTGTCCTGAAGCGCCAGCTGCAGCCGTTTGCCCTGAGGCGCCAGCTGCAGCCGTTTGCCCTGAGGCGCCAGCTGCAGCCGCCTGTCCAGAAGCTCCAGGTCCTGCCTCCGGTTCCGAGGTCCCAGCCTCTGCCTCCGGTTCCGAGGTCCCATCCGCTGCCTCCGGTTCCGAGGTCCCATCCGCTGCCTCCTGTTCCGAGGTCCCATCCGCTGCCTCCTGTTCCGAGGTCCCATCCGCTGCCTCCTGTTCCGAGGTCCCATCCGCTGCCTCCTGTTCCGAGGTCCCAGCCGCTGCCTCCTGTTCCGAGGTCCCAGCCGCTGCCTCCTGTTCCGAGGTCCCAGCCGCTGCCTCCTGTTCCGAGGTCCCAGCCGCTGCCTCCTGTTCCGAGGTCCCAGCCGCTGCATCCTGTTCCGAGGTCCCAGCCGCTGCCTCCTGTTCCGAGGTCCCAGCCGCTGGCTCCTGTTCCGAGGTCCCAGCCGCTGCCTCCCGCATCGAGGTCCCAGCCTCTGCCTCCCGCATCGAGGTCCCAGCCTCTGCCTCCCGCATCGAGGTCCCAGCCTCTGCCTCCCGCATCGAGGTCCCAGCCGCTGCCTCCCATTCCGAGGTCCCAGCCGCTGCCTCTATATCTGAGCCTCCTGCCATTGTGCAGTCTGGTTCCGAGTCTCCAGCCGCTCTCTCTGTTCCTGAGCTACAGCCTGCTTCAGAGAGGGTGCTGCCCCTACAGCCTGCTTCAGAGAAGGCGATGCCCCTACAGCCTGTTTCAGAGAGGGCCTTGTCCCTCCAGTCCTCTCCTTAAACTTTGCATAAGGTTCAGCCCGAGTTGCCATTCCATGCAGTTCAGCCCAAGTTACCACTTGGAGCTGTCTGCTCTGAGGTTTCTCACAGTGCTGTCCTCTCCAAGTCTGCCACCCAGGCCGGGCCTGCTGCCAAGTTGTCTGCCAAGTTTGAGCCATCCTCTGCAGTGTGTGCCAAGTCCGAGCCATCGTTTGCCGAGTCTGAGCTATCACCTTTCTTTGAGGTGCACATTTCCCAAATTAGTGCCCTTCTGAGGTTTTCTGCTTCACATATTCCCTCCGTACCGAGCCTCATTAATAACCCTAAGAGACAGGTACTGTTCCTAATATCGCGTTTTAGAGGAGAAGCTTTGGAATGTGCAAAACCATTTATTGAGATGGATCACGCCATCTTATCGGACTTACGATCCTTTACTGAGGCAGTAATCAGCAAGTTTGTAACATCTCCCGCTATGCCATCTTGCAGGGCTTCTGTATTTTCAGCAATACCACCTATCTCACCTGGCCAAGAGACCATTGTGCTCCATCTAATTGGTTCAGACTGCTGTACCAGGTAATTCTCACAAGAAGAAAAGGTGAAAGAAGAGAGCAGGGTCTGCAGTGCTTCAACTTCCATCTGGCCGGGTCTTCATTGCCTTTCCGCCCTTGGACAAGTACTTGCATGCGGGGCCTCACATAGTGGACTGTAAATCAGACACTTTCAATCACTCTTGGTGATTTGGGCGTCTGGAATCTGCTCCTAAGGGAGGGGTACTGTCACGATCTGCCTGCAGCTTGCTGCTTTGTATTGGCAGCTCCTGCCTCCAGGACTATTGGACTTTATTATTTGTGTTTCACTTAATTTGTCAGCAGCAGTACCTCTGATCACCAGAGGTGCTGCTATTGCATCTGCTTCTCCCTCTTTTAGGAGTTAACCTTGCTGCACTAATTATCCCTTGCACCTGAGTGTTCCCTTTTTATACCTGTCACTCCCAGCATACATTGCTGGTTATTGTTGCTTTTCCATGTTGCTGTGCATTCCCTGTTGTTCCCTGCTGTGCTTCTGGTTCACCAGCTGCCTAGGATCTCTTCATATTACCTGCTTACTTGCATCAGCCGTGTACCTGGTATTTACTTTCTGCCTCTCCCTGCAATGTTCATTACTACACCATTTGGTTTGTACTTCCCAGCAATAAACATCATGTCAGGTGCCGTCTCCGCGCTCTCCACAGGCGCCAGAGACGGACACCTTCTCTCCGCAATCCATGTCCTGTTGCCTAGCAGCAGAACTCTATCTCTGCTCACCTGTCTGCAGCCAGCATGTCTAAACCACCAAAATCTCCCTAACCCAATCAGGAGGCACCTTAGGGCACATAAAGCAGCCTCTGACACATGTCTACTGCCAGAGTATTGGTTCTTCCAGCTCCAGCATTGTTGTTCCTGTGTTACTCCTGTGTATTGACTCCTTGGCTATAGTTTGACTTCTCTTCTGGATAATCCCTTTTCCTTCGCTGCCCGCACTGGTTTTGACCCTTGGACTGTTCCTGACTACGATTTGCCTTCTCGTCGTTGTACTGCGCTTCTCTAGCTTCGACTCGGCCTGTTTGACTACTCTCCATTCACTGCACTGTTAACTATCTGGGAGAACCGCGACCTACGCATCACAAGCAGCAAGGCCCAAACCTCCTTGCGGGGGTCCCTGGTGAACACCTGTGGTGATATTCCTAGTGAAAGTCGTGACACATCATGTGTTTCACCATATTCCTGGCTCTTTAACTGTATCTCTGCATTAAAGTATGACATTATTCTGCAACTGTTTGAAGAAAGGACCCATGTTAATTAGACTTTTTGATGTGTGAGGGTCTAGCACCTGAAGGCATAGGAAGATTTAATTAGACTGCTATTAGATTTCCTGTGTCCAAAATAAGATGCAGGAAATCACAGCGAGTTTTGCAATATCACAGATAATCGTAAATATTGTGAGCTTTGCATTGCATGTAAATCCAAGTTTGGGTAACCAAAATGCATCCTGATTCTAAAAATAGCCCGTGAGGCTGTGTTCAAATCTGTATAAAAATCACTGTTGTGTATTGAAAAGTATCATTCTGATGTTACATCTGACCTGACCAGTGATACCTTTAATCAGTGAAACTGTCCTTGTCAGGACACTTGAGCGAAATAAACATCACTCTCTGCTTCAAGACCCTGCTTGACAACTTCTTCAATATTGCTGTAATCCTGTGACCTACAGATTAGACCCTAAATCTAATCCGTCCTCCAGCTGTTCTGAAGGTTGGACCCAGTATCCAGTACCATTGCTCTGCCCGCTACCCAACAGCTCTGGCCAGTGTGATAGGCCAGGGGGGGATCCATCTACAGCACCCTGATCCTTAGTAAGCGTTCAGGGGGGGTACCAGTCCAAGTGTACCAGCATGGTAGTACACCAGCAGCGACAGTTACCCAGATGGAACGTGGTTCTGGATGCCGTAAAGGAGTCCAGTGGTGGCAGGCTCCTCCTACTGCTGCAGGAAGGGCGTATTCGGAATAACAAAAAGGGGCGGTGGCAAAGTAAGCCCTTCCGGTTCCCAGCAACAACAGACAGGGTGGCATAGGCGGTCTATCTCAGTGTCCATCACATCCTTTAGCCTGAAGGCACAGGAGGGGGGGGGTAATTAAATGTGTTAGGTTTCCTAAGTCTTTAAGACAGGATGCAGGAAATCAAGAGATTGATGTAAATTTTGTTAAAGCGTAAATAGCTTTAACTTCTAGTAGTCTGGAGGATTTTACATCCTAAGATCTGATGTAATATTTAAGACATTGCGGAGCCATCTAGGATCATCAGGCGGAGTTACTCCCTGCTAACGTGTGTCAGAATATGTATAAAAGTATCTCTGTCTTACCATGTATCACTAGTACCTTACTCTAGTGTATGTAACTGTACTTTTCAGAACTTCCTGAACTAATAAAGCATCACTGCTTCAAGATCCTACTTTGACGACTACTTACCTGCTGTAATTCAAGTGACCTGCAGATTAGACCAAATCTAATCCGTTATCAGGCTGTTCTGAGGTTGGGACCCTGCATCCAGTACCCCTGCTCTGCCCGCTACCTGCTGCTCTGACCAGTGTGATAGGCCAGGTGGAATCATCCACAGCCACCCTGAGCTGAAGGCAAGAGGTTAGGGGTACCAGCACAGGTAAACCAGCAAGAAGGTACCCAAGCAGCGAGAGTTACCCAGAAGGACATGGTTCTAGACGTTACAAAGCAGTCAAGTGGTGGCAGCAGCAAAAGCTCCTCCTACTGCGGTTAGAGAGCATATTTGGGCGAAAGATAGGGGACGTGACAAGCCCAGCCGGTTCCCAGCACCACGACAGGGTAGGCATAAGAGGTCCACCCTGTCATAATATCAAACACTGTAGAGGGAATATCTTACTGAGAAAAAGCCCAAGCTAGGATCACTACAATACTTAGCGTAATAACCTGAATAAAAAGTGGCTACTCATTGCAACTGCTGTACATCTACTGTCTTCTCCAACATATTGTCTTTATTCCCATTCTCCATCATCTGATTTTCTCTACATCAAACTATTCCTCATCTGAGGTCTCCATCTTTCGACTCCTCCTTTTCATGTTTCATCTATCTTACCATTAACAAGTATCTTTGTTTTGTTAGTATAGAAATTGATGAAAGAGTATAATGTGACTAAATCAGAAAAAGAAATATATATCATTCTGTCATGCGATTTTACAACTACAATTACACAATATGTAAATCACTTTCTTTACAGATTGTGTGATAACCTGTCAGTGATTGTTCTTCAGATCACAGAGAGTATAGACTGACTGATGGACCTAGTGATTGCTCAGGTCACTTAGAAACAAGACATGGTAGCACTTGGGGCTACGTCTGTGAGACTAATATGGATCTAACAGGAGCCAATGTCATGTGCGGTGAGATTGGATGTGGACTAGCGGTGCCATCATTAATGACCTACACAAGAAAGAGTCAAATAATCTGGACAGAAGACATCAAGTGTGTTGGTAATGAGTCCAAGTTAATCGACTGTGTGAGAGATCCTCAGCCTGAGGGAACCTGCACCAACCAAAATATCCTTACCATTCAATGTACAGGTGTGTAATACTTTATTATTACCATTATATTCCTCAGTGACTATATAATATGTCGTGTCCCTTCATTGAATATGGATTTACTATAGGTAATATATGAAAAAATTAAATCAAATAATCAATTTACAAATAATATATATTATTGCTTTACTGAGCACACATATGAATAGAAACAAATGAATTGAAACTGAGTTCACATTTATTTAATGAAATACTACATATAACAATTTTACTGCCAGCTGTATTTTAATATTCAGCATCGTCTTCAGTGTAGAAGTGGTTACAGATTGAAGTTTAGATGTGTAACATATCTGCAGCTTTATAACACGTTGTTACCATGTTCTATTCTTCTCCTGTTTGACAGGTACATCCACTGGCTACAGACTAGTGAATGATAGTGATCACTGCTCAGGCAGAGTGGAGCTCTTACACCGAGGACAATGGAAGTCACTGTGTAATTCCCACTGGGATCTACAAGCAGCTAATGTCCTGTGTAGACAATTACACTGTGGTACAGCTGCCTCACTTCCAGCTGGAGGATATTATGGGGCAACAAATGAACCTTGGACAGATAGGTATCACTGTAAAGGATCTGAGTATCACCTGTGGGAATGTGATGTCACTACACTTGGAAACAATAAGTGTCCACATTGGGATACTGCAGGTGTGATTTGTACAGGTAAGGCTGACTGTACAGTTCTCCTACACATTGGGGCATTAGCACAACAGTTCCATAAATTACGCTAGTGACAGTCAACCTCATGGTGGCAATGAGGGAGGCAAATGTCCTCAGAAGGGGATAGGGGATTTTGGGAATTTCATCTGTTAAAATTAACCAGCCAATATTATGTGATTATTTGGTGCACTTTGGACCTGTAAAAGGTTCCAAGTGGGACTCTTTGGAGGCACATGGGGCTCTGATCTGTAATTAAATCACAGCTCAGCCCAAATACACTTGCTGGGAACTCTGATAGAATTGAGTAGAACAATAGTACTCTTAGATGGAGCAGAGATTATATCACAGAATGGTTCACTAAAGATAAGGATGGACTGGAGTATCTGTGCTACATTATGTCTGATCTCTGATTAGTTTAGTTGTGAATAACTTGAAATATTTGATTTAATTCCAAGAAGAAAAAATAAATTTTGCTACAACTGTAAATCAGCTTCACAGCTGTATACAGAAATACACAGAGAAACGCGTGAGTTACCAGACTAAGATCAATGACCTGACTCTGCAACTGAGTGTTTACGAGACAAAGACATCCACTTTATGGGAGGAGAAAGCCGTCTAACAGACACACAGGGGTTTTCAAACTGTTTTGTCTTTACTATCTTCAAAATTTTCAAATGAGAGTACCCAACTAGACCGGGGAAAAAGCAGCTGAATGGAGAATATTACTCACAGGGGTAGATGGTCCCTGCACCCTGGTTCCCACAAGGGATTCAGGGGTTGATACTGAGTTGGATGTAAGTCCAACATGGAAGAGCAAAATGAGCTTTTCCATAGTGCATGTGTGCAGTAAGACTGAGACGTATCTGCCTGAGAGGCTGAATGGGGGGACGTGCTAGTGTTACCTGAGTACAGCACCGGTGTGTTCAGGCACCTTACTATCTATGTAAGGCGTAGATACAGCTCTAGGAGGTGTATCTGTAGCGGCTGCTTCCCAACTGGTGGAAGATCCGTGCTGACGATGATCATTAGCACTGATGGTTGTTAGGAAATAACATAAACATTTTTTAAGAAGTGAGCACCTAGCCCCCCAAAAGGAAAACTAGTTGTAGTGCTGCCAGCCTAGGTTGGTATCTGCAAAATCAAGAGATGGGGGTGTTTTAAAAGTGTGGTGTCTCACCGAAAATACTGATACCAGAATTATAGCAGCTTGGGGTCCACCTGCCATAGTTCCAGCCATCCCTAGACCGGTCAACATGGAATTAAATTCCCCGGGGGGATCTGTCTAACAAAAAATCCAGCCCTATGCTGATAGCATTAGGGATAATCCCGCACCCCTGGGTAAGGGCTGATAAATAAAATGAAATAGTTAAATGTTAATTTTTACTATGATGCTCTAAAGGTTACAGGTTGCCGTGGGTGCCTTTAAGTGGTTGGCCATTCAGGGACTTGTACTGCAAGGTCCAGCATACCTATGGCTGCCAGGACATGCTGACACTTCAGTAACATCCAGGGCATGCTGGGGCCTAGAGTGCACCATGAAAAATGTAAATAAAAATACAGACACCCCCAAAAACATATTCTAAATAAAAACACCCCCAACAATCCTTGTTGACCCTGTTTATTTACTCATCTTGTAACAGTCCAGGCCTTGGCAAAAGAAAACACCCAGAACAAACAACGCAGTACTAGATCAGCTGAGAGCTCCTAAGCAAATGAGATCTCAGTGCTGTTCAGTAATAGTTACACCCATTTCCCTTCTCTGAGCTGCACGAAGAGACACATTTATTGCATTGTTGCGCAATAAATGTTAACTGACAAATGAAGTGAAGAGACCTGCACCAGTGTTTCCCATCTCTCACAGTGATGGTCTAGGGAGATGGACATTCCAGATGTTTGGGTGCATGTGTGTATATGTCCTGCTGTACAACTTAATCCTACTGTCTGTTACACACCTACAGGACAGAAGGAGTTTGTGCGTCTGATGGATGGAGAAAGTCATTGTGCAGGGAGACTAGAGGTCCTCACAAATGACACATGGAGCAGAGTGGTAGCTGATCAATGGGGCATAAAAGAGGCTGAAGCTGTCTGCAGAGAATTGCATTGTGGGGACGCAGTTGAGGCATTTCCTATTGGAACATCACCAGTGATCGGTGGTCATGTGACATCCAAGAGATATTTGTTCCAACTACCCAACTGGAGAACTTCTCATCTACTGTTCCATCCTCTACAGTGATATATTCTATAAGGGGAAAGGATGTAGGAGTAATCTGCTCAGGTATAGAAGCTTCATGTATTATAAAAAGAGCATTTAGAATTTGACTGTATGTTATGTACAAACACGTGTCATAGTGTAAGATGTTGTATTACTATCAATACGTCCAGCAATATTGTCTTTTGTAGGATGTGCAGATGTTCTCATGATGGTGGGCTGCCCTAACCAAATCTGATAGGATTGGGGTGTTCTGTATAGAATGAGGGATAACTGTGATTAAATACCGGATTATACGTGAATCTGCTAAAACAAAAGTGTGTTTTAGGATATAAATATAATCTGGGAGGAGGTTTAGATGAAATGGACCTCTCGCCATAAACTCTGGTGTGGTAATATGTACTCTGCCGGTTATGATACATTGATGATGTATTTGATGTACATTGCCCATTGACTCCCTGTTGACTTTCACAATGAATGTAGATGTACATAAATTATAACTAACATAGAGTCAGTGTAAGGGATTGTCACGAACAGCACTCACCTGAGTCTGCGTGATGCATATGTGACACAGGGTCAACCACAAAGACAACCACCTGGTCTGTCTAAAATGATTAAATACTTCCCTATCTATGCCACACACTAGCTTTGCGATACTAATTACCACCACCAAGGTTGTTTCGGATAAGAGCTGACACTCTTATTTAGGAAGCCTTCGGTTCTCCCTAGCATTAATCCAACACAATTTACTTTAATCAGAGTTCACTTAAACCACAAGGTTTGCACAGTTTCAATTAAGTAGCGTCTGGACCAAACTGTCGCGTGAATTCATAAGAACACAGAGACTAGAACTTATTAAGTGTAATTTAATATGGAAGATACATCCACAATGCTTAAGATAAAAAGATAATAAAATGACATACAAATAGAGTGCAATTGTTTCTTATAAAATAAAAAGGATAAAACACAGAATTGATACCTCACTTAGAATCAAGTTTCCGTTGCTGGGAGAAGCAGGAAAAATGGGACCTCTTCAATATCGAATTGACTCCCTCAGAAGAACCCAGAGTTACATTTTCAATACAGTTTTAAAGTCAAGCTACAGGGCCCCCCAGCCCCCTTCCCTGTGAGGTCAGAACCAACAGGAGGGGAGAATGCAAATTAGGGTCTTATGACTTTGCTGTTTGAATACCTCTAAGTCAAGTTTTCTTTACACCGTCCTAACTTTTCAACAGTATGGTTTACGAACATGATTTTACCTTCACACAACAGGTCCTAAGTTTCCCTTCATCTGCATACCACACATGCCTCTGGTATGTATGATATTGGAGAAAATGATATGATCTTTTCCTGTGCCCTTATTCAGCTTGAATCTGTCATTAACATACAACCCAGTCTCTGCAGTCGGCCTGTCTGGGGCCTCCCAAACATGTGTGAGATTTCATTGTCTTGCAAGAGATCTCCTCAAAGGCATTCACATTTGCCATCCTGCCATAAATGGTATAAGGTGCTATCCTTATCTACCAGCCCCCCTGGGTGGTTTAACATCCACAAAACCCATTGATCTAACAGCTTCTAAGAGAACCAGGTCACACTATTTCTAGGAAGTAATTCACAAACATATATTTGCAGATTTATGCCTAAAAATTAGCTTGCACATGACAGGGATAATTTCCTAATTATTGATCTGATTGATAAATCAACAGATAAGAATACCCTGTTCCAAATCAGTGTGTTTATTAGGGAATATAGAAGTTCGATGGCAGAGGGACAATGAGGGTGAAGGACAGAAATCCTGAATTACTAGTGAGAGAATTGGTCCCCTGTTCAGGAATTTATTGATTAGGCCATTCTGTAAATCAGTTGAGGTTATTTTTCATGGAAAAATTTCCCATACTCCTGGTGAGTTACCTTGAAAAAGACCATTGGGTCAAAACGCGTTGGTTGGTGCTGTATCAAGTTGGCAGACAGACGTTCATCCTTTTCTACTGTTAACATCTGACTTGGCTGATTGACTGCAGTTTAACCGGACAATCAAAGATATCTTTACCTGCGATCATTTTGTCATATGTCTGGTATGAGTGTTTTGGACTCTCTGTTAAATTTTACTTGGAATTGGATTTTAATTGTGATCAAATAAATATTTTTACACTATACTAGAAAGGATTTTTCTTTTCCTTATATATATATATATATATATATATATATATATATATATATATATATATATATATATATATATATAATTTTATGAAGATACCGGCTTTTCTGGCCCAATTCTACCCACTTCACTCTGGCTGGCCACCCACGGGTGCCTTCCTAGGCCAGGGGAGCCTACCCAGTACCTTCTAAGGTTCTTATTAGTCACTCAGGCAAATACAGTTAGAAAAGTACGACAGTACATTTATTGTAATAAAAATAATCACTAGAATATGGGGATAGTGGGGAAACTACTGGAAGGTATATTAAGGGATAGTATTCAGGATTACTTGGTGCGCAATAAGATTATTAGTGGGAATCAGCATGGATTTGTGAAGGATTAGTCATGTCAAACTAACCTAGTTAGTTTCTACGAGGAAGTTAGTGGGAACTTAGACCAGGGCAGCACAGTAGATGTGGTCTACTTAGATTTTGCAAAGGCCTTTGATACAGTGCCACACAAGAGGTTGGTTTACAAAATAAGAGAACTGGGTCTAGGAAACAACATTTGTACTTGGATCGAAAACTGATTAGAGAATAGGGAACAGAGAGTTGCGATAAATGGAACATTTTCTAATTGGTCAAAAGTCTTAAGTGGAGTACCTCAAGGTTCCTAGCTGGGCCACTCCTTTTAAATATATTTATTAATGACCTTGGTGATGGTTTAGAGAGTAAAGTTTCTATTTTTGCAGATGACACTAAACTCTGTACGGTAATAAAATCAGAGCAAGATGTAGCTTCTCTACAGAAGGACATAAATACACTGGAGGATTGGGCGGCCAAATGGAATAATGTAAGGTTATGAATTTAGGGATCAAAAACAAGAATGCATGCTATAAATTAAATGGAATTAATTTAAGAGAATTTATAATGAAAAAGGATTTGGGAGTGCTCATAGACAGTAGACTTAGCAATAGTGCTCAATGTCAAGCAGCAGCTGCAAGGGCAAACAAAGTATTGGCATGCATAAAAAGGGGCATAGATGCAATGGAAGACAGTGTAATTTTGCCACTGTATAAATCATTGGTAAGACCTCATCTTGAATATGCAGCACAGTTCTGGGCACCGCTCTATAAAAAAGATAATTTGGAACTAGAAAAGGTTCAGAGAAGGGCAACAAAATTGATAAAGGGTATGGAGTCATTAAGTTATGAGGAAAGGTTAGCCAGTTTAGGCATGTTTACTTTAGAAAAGAGGCGTCTAAGAGGAGATATGATTACTATGTACAAATACATTAAGAGAACTGTCATGGGAACTTTTTGCCCCAAGGATTCAGGACACAGGAAACGCGGTCACCCCCTAAGGTTAGAGGAGAGGAAATTTCACAACCAGCAAATGAAGGGGTTCTTTACAGTAAGGGCAGTCAAGATATTGAATTCACTGCCAGGGAAGGTTGTGATGGCAGATTCAATAGATATGTTTAAGAAACGGTTAGACAAATTTTTTGCAGAAAAGTGTATCCAGGGATACGACCGTTAATTAAAATGAAGGATAGTATTGGATACAGGGTAAAAATAGGACAGCAATATTGGGTCTGGGGGGATTTTCACAATTGAAACAGATTGATGGTTGCTTACTCTGGATGAATTTCAAATATAAGTGCAGGATCGCAGGAGATCCAAAATAGGTTGAACTTGATGGTCTGGTGTCTTTTTTCAACCTCATCCACTATGTAATTTGTGGGGAAACGAGGTATTAATATCACCTCAACGTGTCAACAGTGGACTATAAAAACATATACTTTTCTAGCTCTCTGGTTCCCCATATTTCTCAGTCATATTTAGACTTGTGTATTCTATTTTGAAAGTAGCTAAAATGTCTGCCAGCATGTATTGTTAACTTGCAGACTAGTCCATTGTTTCAGTCTAGGCAAAAGAATCATTGTCCACCAGTCCTGTATGAATGTACATCACACCAGAGGGTCTCTTGTCTTTGTTTAGCTGTGAGCTCTATGTTTAACTACAGAGGACTGCATTCTGTATTTAAATGTAAATGTGTCTGGATTGTGATCCCTCCTGTTTAAACAAACTCTGCTGTATAGCCACAGAACAATACCTGTCCTTAATTAAACCAGGAGTGATGCATCTGCTATTCCTTTGTCTGTATGTTTACCTGTGAAAAGGTAAACACAGAAAAGGACCAATCAGGCAGGTCCTGGAATTGCTGATGAGGTCATTTTTGGGCTTAAAAGAGAGCTCTAGAGGACAGAAAATTGGCATTCACTATCAAGTGATAGCTGAAGTGAGGCTGGCGTTCAGATATAGATCTCTGCCCCTGACACGAACAGGACAATCGGTCCCTGGATTACTGCCGCTGCCCTGATCTACCTCTCCAGGTCTTGGGGAGCTGTGTGTCTGCCAAAAGCGGAGTGACAGTGACTTAGGGCCGCTATGTTTGCTGCTAGTCTTAAAGGAGAGAGGGGGAGAAGCTTGGATTGATAGACAGCAGTCCCTGAAAGTGACAAGGATACTGGTGATGTGTTTTCATTATGCCCTGTATGTTGTCTGTGCCAGACTGTAGTGTTATTTGTTGCAAGTTATTATTATTTACATCTGTTGTTGCTGTGTGGTGCTACCATTTTGTTAAATAAACTTCCACAAATGCCACAAATTCTTTTTATACTTCAAAGTGCCTCAAAAAAAATTTAGGATACAGAAAAAATGCCCCTAATGACTGTTATGCCTCACAATTGTATAAACAATAATTTTAGGGCAATATTAAATTAACAAAAAATTATATAATTGTGTACTTACCTCTTCCAGGCGTGATCCGGTTTGCAATGGTGCTTGGGAGGAACTGCGCACAGCTGAACTAAAAGGAATAAATGACAGCCGGAGAAGAGCTGAACTGCTGCGTTTTCAGCTCTTCTCCTGCTGTCATTTAGGAAGTATTGTTTTTTTCCCATCCTGCCCCTTGCATTACCTAGTCATTAAAGTGTTTAGCAGTGCTCCTCACAGTAAATGTGTCAGGATCAGTGTGGAAAACCCACACAGCCTTGATCCCAGACTTTTCTTTCTGCTACTATGTTGCTAAGGTAACCTCGAGCAGCCAGGTGATCACCGCAGTGCGATCACATAATTCACAATGCAGCAAATCAACACAGAAGGGGAGCTCATCCCGCAGGAACCTTACAGTATAGTATGTTATAGTACAGGGAGTTCTATCTCTCATGCCATTAATAGCTCCAGCCATGCTGTGAAGCTGCTAAACCAGCTGTCACGAGCCGCGGCGGTACTCACAGCCGCCGCGGCTCGCATCCTGTCGGTCCCAGCGTCCCGGCCGTCGCTATGACGACCGGGACGTCACTTCCTTCCAGCTCCCGACCACAGCGTCGCTGCAGCCAGGCGCGCCTGCGCATTAGGGGCTAATAGTTAGATTCAGCCTGTGGCTGAATTAGCAGTCTTTAGCATGCAGGTGTGAGATTCAGGGCTAGCCCTGATTGGCCTTTTAGTATCTGGCAATTAGTCTGCAACTGTGGCTCTGTTTGTGATTGGCTCTGGGTTGCATTTAAGGCAATGAGGTTCTGATGCCTCATTGCCGGTTATAGCGTTCTGTCTCCAGTCCTGCTGCCTGCTTGTACTATCCGTTTAGGTTCCTGCTACCTTAGATTTGACCACCCGTGTTTGACCCCTGCTTGTTATTGGACCTGTGACCCTTCTCTTCTGAACTTGACCTTTTGCCTGGAATTCGGATTTTGCTTCTTTGCCTGTCAGTTTGACCCTTCGCTTGCCCTTGGATATTGCATCTGTGCCTGTGACCTTTTGACCTTGGATTTCTCTTATATACCGTCCACCAATCACTCCTGGGAAACTCCTTTAAGTCAGTATACGCTACTCGACCCTCGGTCGGCCCGCAGCCCAGTCTGTCCCCACCACTAGGGGCTCCAGCGAACACCTGGCCTTCTGAATAGTTCCCGAGTTTCACTGTACTGACTTGGGAGTTCCTAACACCTGCTTTCTTGTTATGACTCACTGTGACCAATGCTTGGATATTAACCCTGTCTGTTTGCTGCCTGCCCTGACCACTGCCTGGACACTGACCTAGTCTGTTAGCTGCCTGCACTGACCTCAGTCTAGATTCTTAACATGTCTGTTTGCTGTCTGCACTGACCACTGCTTGGACACTGACCTTGTCTGTTAGCTGCCTGCGCTGACCTCAGCCTAGATTCTGAACCTGTCTGTTTGCTGCCTGTGCTGACCTCAGCCTAGATTCTGAACCTGTCTGCCTGCTGTCTGTCCTGACACTGCTTGGACATTCATCTAGCTGCTTGCTGTCCCTTCTTGGTCCCACTATTCTAAATCTGGTGGAACTAGATCTTTAGTAGCTCCACACATCCTGCTGACCACCTTGGCGAGTCCTGTTCATTGCTATCTATTTAATTTCTCACCCGAATTACACTCCTGTCTGATACTTCAGCCTCTAATATTATCTTGCACTAACATCAGGATTGGTATAAGTTCCTACTGAGTAATACATTTGTTCTTGCAGAGTTCCTGGACCTTCGTCTGGTTGGTGGGTCACATGACTGTGAAGGACGCCTGGAAGTCTATTATAATGGAAGTTGGGGATCTGTATGTAATAATGATATGAGAGATGACTCAATCACTGTTATCTGCTACCATCTGAGTTGTGGATCTAAGGGATATGTTAACGCATCGAGCAGATATAGAGTTCTAAATAAGCCCTTTTGGGTGGACCATATTAACTGTCGCAGAGGTGACAACTTCTTATGGCAGTGCCCATCTTCTCCATGGAATATCGAATCTTGCGATGATAGAGACCTAGCTATAATTCATTGTGAGTAAATGAATGTTTATTTACACCATGTTTCCTGATCTGTATTTCACCATACTGTGTAATTCCATAATTTATTTAATAAAATATTAATGAATATGAATTTGTTTAAAAATGATTCATTGTTTTATGATAAATATATCAGGATTGACCATTGAAATAGCCAAGGAATCCACCAGTGGATCACAAGCTTTACTGTCATTACACCCTTTATCCTCAGAGGACCAATTCCTGTATTACTGTATTAGATCCTCAAATACCTGTCTGACGGCTGATACTGTGTTCCACCGCTAACACCAGGGAAGATGGTATTATTAGCACTGAGGTCTCTAATACACCACAACAAAGGGTCTCATCACTAGAGAGCTACTATTGTCTCTCAGTCTCTACCACACCAGAAGGGCTGGTAGGAGTCACCACAGTCCTGCACCCAGACAATATCAGTAGGACCAAGAAGAAGCCATCAGACAGAGATGGAGGTTATTGTATCTGGGTTACGGCTCCCAGCTATAAGAAGTGGGATATTGTGTTGTGCTACCACCTATGTACCAGGGACATCTATGCACCTCTCCAGAATTCCACACAAAACCACTTATGTTCTAAGCTGGGGGTAATTATTTATTTCTATCTATTTTACGGGGAGAATGATCTATGTATTTTTTAGAAAATGATTTGATAAAATGTTAACGTGAATAACGGAACGGTAATTTTATTGTTGCATTAATACTAATATTATAAAAAGAGAAATATAAAATAAGCTGCTACATGAATCAATAGATATATTGGTTACAATGTTTTAATACAGCCATTTAAAAACAAAGTAAACACTTTCATGTTTAGTACATATTTATTGTTTCATTTTTAAACTATTTTAGTTTCTCGATATATCTAATAACAGGGTCGGTGCAAAGTTTCTCGGTGCCCTAGGCAAATCTTGAGCCTACCGCCCCTCTTCCCCTCAATTTCGACTTCTTAGCCCCTCACACACTTGACATTTGTAAAATGAATAGTAATGTCATGCCTGAGGATTTGTCTGTACCCGGACAGGTTGTGGCTGTGGACCAGGACTGGTGGCTATGTGCAAGAAGCTGGGTCGCTTGATTAGGTTTCTTCGCTTGGGAGAGAACGATCTGGTACAGATTGTGGTTGCTGAGCATTAAGAAGGCTACTAAGTGTGAATGGCATTGTAGACTGGGAAGAAGTCAGGAATAGCAAGACGGGGATCAGATTAAGCAGTGGAAACCAGGTTGGAACCGGAATGCTGGACCGGACTGGAACCGGAATGCTGGCCGCGCTGTCTGGGCAGAAACAGACTGCTAGAAATTATGTTGGTGTCTGAGGAATCAATGTTGCACTAGCAACAGGTTAGGGCTCCAGGAAGTCCTTTTATAGGGACTGCTAGCCCCTGACTGGAAGTTGTGGACAGCTGAGCTGAAGCAGCACTCTGGCTGGCTGAGATGGAGCAGGTGACGGAATCCAAGATGGCAGCACCCAGGCACTGGTCTTGGAGGGAACTCTGGAGTGGAGACAGACTGGACAGCACTCTGCAGGGAGACCTGAGACCAGCAGAGCCTATGGACCACAGGGATAGCTTAGAAAGTCAGCAGAGGGGTGAGTAACAGGACCTGAGAGCGTAGTGCATGACAGTACCCTGCCTTTTGTGTGTGGATCCTGGACGACACCTGGGCTTTGAAGGGAATCATGCATGAAAGATACGGATCAAACGTGGAGCACATACATTAGTGGATTTAATCCAGGCTCGTTCTTCTGGGTCATAACGGCTCCAACTGATAAGATATTGAAGATGACCATGACAAATCTGTGAATCAAGTATCCTTTCTACTTCATACTCAACTCCTCATTGAGTTTGAATTTTAGGAGTCCTAGGGAGTGTAGAATGAAACCTGTTCAGGATCAAAGGCTTCAACGAGGAAATGTGGAAGGAGTTTGGGATTCATAGGAATGGAGAAAGTTTGAGTCTGTTAGTTACTGGTTTGATGACTTGTTCTATGAAAAATGGACCAATGTAGCGAGGGGCAATCTTCATGGAAGGTACTTTAAGCCTCAAGTTGTGAGTGGAAACCCAGAATTGACCCCCCTGTTTGAGACCGGGTATTGCTTGATGTTTGCGATCAGCAAATTTCTTGTAATTGGAGGAAACATCTTTCCATATCTTAGTGAACTGGCATAAAGTAATATCAGCAACAGGTACAATAGCAGAAGGAAGAGGTTGAAACTCTAGTATTCTACTATGAAGTCCATAGACTGTGAAAAAGGATATAGACACAAAGAAGAAGTGGTACTAATTATTGTTGAAGAATTCTAGCCCAGGATAACAGTTCTTTCCAGTTATCTTGTGAAGAAGAGACAAATCTGCAAAGAAAAGTTTCTAAGTCCTGATTCACCCTTTTGGTATGACCATTCGTTTGGAGGTGATAGGCAGACAAAAACTAAAGCTTCACTTAAAGAGCTGAACACTGAGCTGACCAGCTGACCAGAACTTGGCCATGATCTGGACCGACGATTGGAGTTAATTTCTGAAGGCAAGCCATGGAGTCTGAAAAAATCCAGAATAAACAATTGAGCCAGTTGGAGCAGAGGGTAGTGAGGGGAATAAAATGGTTCACCTTGGAAAATCTGTCAACTACAACCCAAATGGTTTTGAACCCATTAGAAACTGGTAGATCTGTAATGATCCATAGACAGGTGTCAACCAGCAGGTGTCATACAAGGTATTTTATGCTGGGCACATTTGGAACAGGAACTATGAATTTTTGGATGTCCTGCTTGAGAGTAGGCCACCAATAGGATCTTTGAACTAATTTGAGAGTTTTTCGAACTCCCGAATGCCTGGAGAATCGTGAAGCGTGAGTCTAGTGAGGCAATATCTTGCCAAGTGCTGGAGCTACGAAAATTTTAGGTACAATATTGGTGGTAGAGAAGGACACAGGATTGATGTTGGGACTTCTTTTGGTGAGGAAAAGATCTTCATCTTGAATCATAGAACGATAGGGCAACAGACTTTCAATTCTGGGATCCTGGCATGGAAGTTACCTTGTGTCACGGGCACTAGGAGTCTTTGCCCAGGATATCACCAGATGATGTTCTTACCAGAGTAATATAGCTGGTACTATAGTCCTCTGGTAGCAGGGTGACAACGGAACAGGAGAAACAACAGATGGTGAGAGAATGCTCAAGGAAGGTCTATGACTAGCAGCAACTGGTAATGACTTAGATGTATGTACACGAGGAACCAGATGGACAAGTAAACATGAGGAGAGTCAGTGGTCTGCGTACAGCAAGTTGTACCACTGCTATAGTGAGGAGGAATGTCCAGGAGTAGAGAGGAGATAGTGAAAGTCAGTGGTCTGCGTACAGCAAGTTGTACCACTGCTTATGTGAAAGGATACTTGAAACTGGTGCCAATGGGAAACAGGAGTCAGTGGTCTGCATTCAGCAAGTTGTACCACTGCTATATATATGTGAGGGGCACGAGGAGATGAATGGAATACTGAGGATACACAGGGCACACGGAACTTGATCCCACGATGGTAACCACAATACACAATACAATAATAACTGACAAGCGCTGCTTGAAGTATACAAAGTCACTATAGAGATCCAGGTAATAGGAAACAAAGTCAATAGTAACAATAGCTTCAGTAGATGGAAGACTCCGGAGATGAACACAACACAGTCCAGACTGATATGCAATACAATAGCAAAGTCAATGGAAAGTATGCATACCGCGGTTCAGGAGAGCAGGCTGTCAAGGAGACGTGCAGGGATACCTGAACGGCTGAACGCCGGCAGGAGGAAAGACCACTGGATGATGGAAGCGGTAATCAGGTTGGTGCAGCGCACGGAAGGTAACCGGTAATCAACGGAGCAATACTCAGGAAGCAGTAGTAAGTAAAACTGGAAACATGATGAACACGGGAGAGTTGAGGCTGTCTGGTATCCGGCAGTAGCAGCGGAGGAAACGGAGGGAAGGCACGCTGAACACAGGAGAGTAGAGGCGGTCTGGAATCCGCAGTAGTAGCGAAGGAATCAGTGGAGAGCTGACACGATGAACACAGGAGAGTTGAAGTGGTCTGGAAACCACAATCGTAGTAGACAGGAATCAGCTGGAGCTGAATACACGAGGAAACACAGGAACACCCTCAGAGGCTCATGGGGAATTAGACTCCAAGATCAGGCAACCAGGTAATGATCACAGGTGGTTTAAATAGGGAGGGTTGCCTGATCATCCAATCAATTAAAAGCAACAGGAACTGAAGGTTTCATAAGGGCTGCACATGCGCAGACCCTCAGAATGGCGGACGGCCACGGTTCCTGAACACAGGAGAAATGGCACTCACAGTCTGGTGAGTGACAGTACCCCCCCTTTTAAAGGTGGGCACAGAACACCTGGAACCGGGTTTGTCCGGAAACTTGGAATAAAACTTCTTAAGAAGAGCTGGAGCGTTGAGATCTTCTGCTTTAATCCATGAACGCTCTTCAGGACCAAAGCCCTTCCAATGAACGAGGAAACGAAGAACACCTCGCAAAATTTTTGCATCTAATATGTGAGTAATCTCAAAGTCCTCCTCTTGATGAGCTTGAACTGGCCGAGGTGCTGAAGGAGGGACCGAGAAACGGTTGATGATAAGAGGTTTGAGCAAAGACACATGGAAGGCATTGGAAATACGAAGGTTCTTAGGTAGTAGAAGTTTGAAACAAACTGGATTTATCACTTGAATGATCCTATATGGACCAATAAAACGAGGAGCGAACTTCATAGATGGGACCTTCAAACAAATAATTTTGGTTGATAACCATACACGATCTCCGATTTTAAGTGGTGGAATAACCCGTCTCTTTTTATCTGCAAAAGACTTATATCTGGCAGATGTCTTCTTTAAACAGGTTTTAACCTGAGACCAAATATTTTTGAAGGTCTGACAAACAGTCTCTAAGGCAGGAACTTGGGTGGGAGGGAGGGCAGGAAATTCCGGAAAAGACGGATGGTGACCGTAAACCACAAAGAATGGAGTTTTAGAAGATGATTCATGATACATGTTGTTATGAGCGAATTCAGCCCATGGAAGCAAATCTACCCAGTTGTCTTGGTTGGCTGAAGAGAACATCCTTATAAAAGTCTCAAGATCTTGATTGACCCTTTCGGTTTGTCCGTTTGATTGAGGATGGTAGGAGGATGAGTGATAATCGGATACCCAAGGTCTTACAAAGGGCTCGCCAGAATCTGGAAATGAATTGCACTTCTCTATCTGAAACAATCTCGGAAGGACATCCATGAATACGGAAGATTTCTTTGATGAAATAATCAGCCAGAGTAGATGAAGAAGGTAAACCGGTCAAAGGAACGAAATGTGCCATCTTCGAAAATCTATCCACCACTACCCAAATAGTATTGCACTTTTTACTAGGAGGAAGATCAGTAACAAAGTCCATACTAATATGGGTCCACGGCTTGGAAGGAATGGGTAGTGGTTGAAGCAAACCCGCTGGAGTTCTGCGGGGAGTCTTAAACTGTGAACACAATTCACAAGCAGCCACAAAATCTTTGACATCTCTCCTCATAGAAGGCCACCAGTAACTTCGAGAAAGAATTTCAAAAGTCTTGCGTTCACCAGCATGTCCAGAAAAACGAGACGAGTGAAACCACGAAAGGATTTTCTTCCTAAGAGCAGGAGGCATGAGGGTTCTCCCAAATGGTAGCACCTTAGTGGAAGAAGCAGCCAGAGAAACACATTTGGGGTCTAATATAGAGTGGTTGGGACCATCTTCAATGTCTAAAGACGTCACAAAAGTTCGAGATAGGGCGTCTGCTTTTTTATTTTTTGCAGCTGGTTTGAAGGTTATGATTAGTTCAAAACGAGAAAAGAAAAGAGACCATCTTGCTTGACGAGGATTCAAACATTGAGCAGACTGTAAATATGACAAATTTTTATGATCAGTAAAAATTGTCACAGGATGACGAGCTCCTTCCAACAAATATCTCCATTCCTCTAATGCTACTTTTATAGCCAGCAACTCCTTGTCCCCGATGGTATAATTCTTCTCCGCAGGCAGAAGACCCCGAGAGTAAAAGGCACAAGGATGGCATTTTTGTTGCTCCGATCTTTGGGAGAGAATGGCTCCTAAACCAACATTAGAGGCATCTACCTCTAGGAAGAAGGGAAGCGTCACATCAGGCTGTTGAAGAACAGGAGCGGAGGAGAAGGACTCTTTGAGAAACTGGAAGGCTTGAAGGGCCTCAGGGGACCATTGTTTAGTATTGGCCCCTTTACGAGTTAGGGCCACAATAGGAGATGCAATCGAGGAAAAATCTTGAATGAAGCGTCTATAGTAATTGGCAAAACCTAAAAAACGCTGAATTGCACGAAGAGTAGTTGGCTGAGGCCAATGTAATACAGCATTCACCTTTTCTGGATCCATCTGAAGACCAACTCCGGAGACAATATATCCCAGAAATGGAATCTGGGGCAACTCGAATGAACATTTTTCTAACTTGCAGAATAATGAATTTTTCCGGAGTCTGGAAAGGACCTCTGCCACATGTTGATGATGAGAAGGCAAGTCCTGAGAAAAGATTAATATGTCGTCCAGATAGACGACGACACAAACATATAACAAGTCCCGGAAGATCTCATTAATGAAACCCTGGAAAACAGCGGGGGCGTTACATAACCCGAAGAGCATTACTAAATATTCATAATGCCTGTCTCTGGTGTTGAAAGCTGTCTTCCATTCGTCACTGGACCTGATTCGAATTAAATTATAGGCACCACGAAGATCCAACTTGGTAAAGATCCGGGCTCCCTTGATACGATCAAATAACTCAGTAATTAATGGAATGGGATACCGATTTTTGATAGTTATAGCGTTAAGTCCACGGAAATCTATGCAAGGACGTAATGACCCATCCTTCTTTTTTACGAAGAAAAACCCTGCTCCAGCGGGAGAGGTAGAAGGTTGAATAAATCCTCGCTGGAGATTCTCTTTGATATACTCAGATGTGGCTTGAGTTTCAGGTAACGAAAGTGGATACACACGACCCCTGGGAGGAGTCTTGGCAGGTTGAAGATCAATCGGACAGTCCCACGAACGATGAGAAGGAAGACGTTCAGACTGAATTTTATCAAATACATCGGCAAAAGAAGCATACTGAGGAGGAAGTCCCGGTGAACAAGGTGAAATGGAGGATTGCTGTATCTTGAGAGGAACGACTTGAGAGAGGCAACGATGAAGACATTCAGGCCCCCAAGACGTAACTTGAGGAGTGTGCCAGTCAATCTGGGGAGAATGACGTTGAAGCCATGGAAGGCCTAATACAATCGGACTGGTAGTAACAGGAAGAATTATAAATGAAATTTCTTCCTGGTGTAATACACCAATTTGAAGGGTTACTGGAGACGTACTCTGGGTGATGAGACCATTAATAATGCGTGATCCATCGATAGCAGTCACAGTAATAGGTATTTTCAAAGTAATCACTGGTAGGGACCATTGATTCACGAGGGATTTAGAAATAAAGTTTCCTGCAGCTCCAGAGTCAATAAGTGCTTGGGACATGAAAGATTTGGTAGCAAAGGAAACCGTAACATCAAAAGCACAAACTTTTAATTTCGTAGAACATGGAGAGGACTCCAGGGACCCTAACTTCACCTCTCCAGAACTGGTTAGGGCCTGGCATTTCCCGTTTTTGTTTTTTTTTTAGGGCATGAATTGAGCATATGAGTAGAATCAGCACAATAGATACAAAGTCTATTTTTTACTCTTCGGTCCCTCTCCTCTGAAGTTAATTTGGAGCGACCTATCTCCATAGGTATCACCGGAGATGAAACTTGGCGAACTTGAGGACTTGAGCGAAGAGGTGCTTTAAATGAAGTTGTTTTTTCAGACTCTCTTTCACGAAATCTCATGTCTACACGATGGCAAAGAGAAATCAAATCTTCTAGAGAAGTAGGTAATTCTTGAGTAGTCAGTGCATCTTTAATTTTATCAGAAAGCCCCTGCCAGAAGGCGGCAATTAAAGTTTCAGTGTTCCACTGAAGTTCAGAGGCTAATATCCGAAATTGAATGACGTACTGGGCTACAGTACGAGAACCCTGACGTAGACGGAGGATGCTGGATGCAGCGGAAATAACACGACCAGGTTCATCGAATACACTTCGAAACATGGAAATAAATTTGGCACTATCTTGTAATAATGGGTCATTTCTTTCCCATAGAGGGGAAGCCCATGCGAGAGCTTGTCCGGAAAACAAGGAAATGAGATAGGCCACTCTGGAACGATGAGTAGAGAAATTGTGAGGTTGAAGCTCAAAATGAACTGAGCATTGATTTAGAAAACCCCTGCATGTTTTGGGGTCTCCATCATATTTTGAAGGAGTAGGCAGGTGTAGCTTGGAAGCAGTAGACACCTGGGATGACACTGGGGAAATGGAGGAAGGCACAGGAGCATCAACAGTAGCTGTGATATTTTGCGCAGACGTTCTTTGGGAGGCTAACGCCTGGCAACATTGCAGCAATTGTTGTTGGCGAACATCCTGTTGTTCAATACGGGTAACCAGATACTGCAGCAACTCTTTAGCTGTAGGTTCCGCTCCTGGGTCTGTCATGGCCTGATCTTACTGTCACGGGCACTAGGAGTCTTTGCCCAGGATATCATGAGATGATGTTCTTACCACAGTAATATAGCTGGTACTATGGTCCTCTGGTAGCAGGGTGACAACGGAACAGGAGAATCAGCAGATGGTGAGAGGATGCTCAAGGAAAGTCTATGACTAGCAGCAACTGGTAATGACTTAGATGTATGTACACGAGGAACCAGATGGACAAGTAAACGTAAGGAGAGTCAGTTGTCTGCGTACAGCAAGTTGTACCACTGCTATAGTGAGGAGGAATGTCCAGGAGTAGAGAGGAGGTAGTGAAAGTCAGTGGTCTGCGTACAGCAAGTTGTACCACTGTCTATAGTGAAGGAATGGATTCCATGTGCAAGTAGGTAACGGGGAAGTCAGTGGTCTGCGTACAGCAAGTTGTACCACTGCTTATGTGAAAGGATACTTGAAACTGGTGCCAATGGGAAACAGGAGTCAGTGGTCTGCGTTCAGCAAGTTGTACCACTGCTATATATATGTGAGGAGGGGCACGAGGAGATGAATGGAATACTGAGGATACACGGGGCACACGGAACTTGATCCCACGATGATAACCACAATACAATAATAACTGACAAGCGCTGCTTGAAGTATACAAAGTCACTATAGAGATCCAGGTAATAGGAAACAAAGTCAATAGTAACAATAGCTTCAGTAGATGGAAGACTCCGGAGATGAACACAACACAGTCCAGACGGATATGCAATACAATAGCAAAGTCAATGGAAAGTATGCATACCGCGGTTCAGGAGAGCAGGCTGTCAAGGAGACGTGCAGGGATACCTGAACGGCTGAACGCCGGCAGGAGGAAAGACCACAGGAGGATGGAAGCGGTAATCAGGTTGGTGCAGCGCATGGAAGGTAACCGGTAATCAACGGAGCAATACTCAGGAAGCAGTAGTAAGTAAAACTGGAAACATGATGAACACGGGAGAGTTGAGGCTGTCTGGTATCCGGCAGTAGCAGCGGAGGAAACGGAGGGAAGGCACGCTGAACACAGGAGAGTAGAGGCGGTCTGGAATCCGGCAGTAGTAGCGAAGGAATCAGTGGAGAGCTGACACGATGAACACAGGAGCGTTGAGACGGTCTGGAAACCGGCAGGAGTAACGGAGCAATACTCAGGAGAGTTGAGGCGGACTGGAATCCGGCAGCAATAGCAGATAGGAATCAGCTGAGTACAGGCACGATGAACACAGGAGAGTTGAAGTGGTCTGGAAACCACAATAGCAGTAAACAGGAATCAGCAGGAGCTGAATACACGAGGAACACAGGAACACCTTCAGAGGCTCATGGGGAATGAGACTCCAAGATCAGGCAACCAGGTAATGATCACAGGTGGTTTAAATAGGGAGGGTTGCCTGATCATACAATCAATTAAAAGCAACAGGAACTGAAGGTTTCATAAGGGCTGCACATGCGCAGACCCTCAGGATGGCGGACGGCCACGGTTCCTGAACACAGGAGAAATGGCACTCACAGTCCGGTGAGTGACACCTTGAAGTTAAAACTGGAAATAAACAAGGCCCATCTTGCTTGTCTTGGGTTGAGACAGTGGGCTGACTTCAGATACAGAAATTTTTTATGATCTGTGATGACAGAGATAGGATATTTGGCACCTTCAGATGCCTCCACTTCTCCAAAGTCAACGCAATATCTAATAATTCCTGATCTCCTATAGAGTAGTTTCAGAAATTTGTGAGAAAAGTAGCCACAGGGATGGAGATATCCACCTTCAAAAAGCAGAGAAAAAACAGCACCTACTCCTACTGCTGAAGCATACACTTTCAGGATAAAGGGTCGGGACACATCTGGCTGGTGAAGAACTGGGGCAGAAACAAAAACTTGTTTGATGCAATAGAATGCCTCTTGGAGGGATCAGACCTTTTTCTGGTGAGGGATGTAATCGGAGTCTCATTTATGGAGAAATTTTTAATGAATTTTCTGTAATAATTTGAAAACCCAGAAAGCGTTGAACCGCCTTGAGAGTGGTTGGAAGGGTCCAGTGAAGGATCACCTTGAGCTTCTCCGGGTCCATCTTTAGAACAGCACCAGATATAATGTAACCTAAGAAGGAGATGGATAGTACTTCAAAGGTTTATTTCTTCAATTTGCAAAAGAGCCGGTTGGTACGGAGTCATGAAAGAACCTATTTGACAAGGGCATGATGTGATTCCAGATTGTTGAAAAAGATAACAATTTCGTCAAAGTAAACAACTGCTTTGCAGAAGAGGTCACGGAAAATGTCATTGACATAATGCTGAAATACCACTGGGGCCTTACTCAGTCCAAATGGCATGATAAGGTACTCATAGTGCCCATCACGAGTGTTAAAAGGCATCTTCCATTCATCCCCTTCACGTATTCAAATTAAATTGTAAGCCCCTCTCAAATCTAGTTTGGTGAGGATAGAGGCACCTCTGACACGATCAAAGAATTACATGATAAGCGACAAAGGATAACTATTTTTAATAGTGAAATCGTTCAAACCTCTATAGTCAATACAGGGATGGAGACCTCCATCTTTCTTTTTGACAAAAAAGAAACCTACTCTAGCAGGTGAGTAAGACGGATTGATAAAGCCCTTCTCAAGGTTTTCCTGGATATATTTCGACATGGACTTCGTCTCAGGGAGAGAGGGTGTGTAGGTACGCCCCCCCCTAGGAGGAGTTTTCCCTGGCATCAAATCTATAGGGCAATCCCACTCTATGTGGTGGTAAAGAATCAGCACCAGCTTTACTGAAAACATCGGAGAAGTTCCTGTAAGTTAATGGTGGAAGCTCTTGACCAGAGAAGACTGTGGTCTGAAGTGGTATAACACACTGAAAGCCAGAGTCCCTACAAGTTGTACCCCAGGACGTAACCTGAGACGCACTCCAATAAATCTGGGGGTTATGTAAGTGGAGCCAAGGTAAGTCTAGAACTAAGGAATGTGAAACTTTGAGAATAATGAGAAGCTCTAGCATTTCTGAATGCAGAGCTCCTACTCTAATCTTGATAGGGTGGGTCTGGTGAGTGATTATACTATCGGAGATGCAGCCTACATCCACTGCCGTAATATAGAAGGGGCGTGGTACGACATTGTGGGTAGCCAAAAATCTTGAACCACTGTGGCGGTAATAAAGTTTCCAGTGGCACCAGAATCAAGAAGAGTGGAGAAATCCTTGGTATGCTGAGCATGTTCAAGAGTGGTTGGTACTACACAGTCGGATTTTTGTGAACAAGAATTGAGTACTCTCAGTCACTAATTAGGAGCGGGTGTTTTCCCAGATGTTTCGGGCAGGAATCCAGTAAGTGTGCTGGGGCTGCAGAGTAAAGGCATAATTTTGCCAGTCAAAGTCTCTCATGTTCCTCCTGGGTTAAGCGGAAGCGATTTACGTGCATGTGCTCAGCACTTGGCTTGGCATTTTCTCCAGTCCTCTCCACATTTTCTGTAGCATCCTCTGCCCCCATTTGCTCCAGATCCTCTACCTGCCTTAGTTTTATACTTTCTTTCTTCTTCTTTTCTTCCTGGAGCCTCTCAGCTCCTCTCCGCTGTGAGCATCGTCCCATCACGATGCTGCCAATAGTCCGATGCCAGAGGGATGTGGAGAGGTGGTGCTGCTTTGTGGGAGCACCATGTTATGAACTTGCCCTCTGAATAGCCCTTATCCAAGATGGCCGGGACTGTCTCATGAAGATTCTATCTTGGATCTCATTTCCTGTTTGGACCTATAACAGACACTTTCTGTTTTGAAGCCTTTTGCTTTTGTATTGTGTTTTGTATTGTGTCTGAACCAGAGGTTTTCACACAACCTTGCTCCTTTTTGTGATTTGGGTTGCAAGTGTTTGATCCTTCCACCAATCCTTTATCTGTTTTGGGACTTCACTTGTTGGATACTTTAGATTTGCATATTAAAATAAATCCTGTTTACTTTAGAACTACTGGCTATTGGATTCCATCTGTGATACTGGAAGTGTGACACACCACCTTTTATTACACTTGGACAGCAGGTAGAGACATTGTTAGCGTGAGTACCCCATAGCCTGGCGCCCTAGGCAGCTGCCTAATGGTGACGCCGGCCCTGTCTATTAATGATGCTCCAGGTTATTTAACATTTCTGCTTCTCTGTTTTTAAATAATGCTCTCCATTCTCTTCTCCTTGAAGGTTGTTAATGAGGAGAGAATGGTTATCTGTGTCAAAAGCAGCAGAGAGGTCAAGGAGCAAGAGCCTGGAGAAGTGGCCCTTCGACTTAGCCAAGAGTAGATCATTAGTCAACTTTCACCTTGGTAAGAACAGTCTCAGTGGAATGTTGAGGGCGGGATCAAGGAGAGAGTGGTTTGCAGGATTCCTTCGTCCAACTGTTGTTTTTAGATCTCTCCACAAGTGTTCCATGGGATTTAGATCTAGACTAATTGCTGGTCACTTTAGATCAGTGCAACATCTTGTCTTGAACCATTCATGGGTCCATTTTGATGTGTGTTTGGAGTCATTACCTTGCTCAAAAGACACATAACCTTCGACATTGACCCAGATGTCTGACTCTGGGTTCAAATACGGTCCAAAATGGACTAATAATCTCCAGATTTCAAGCTGCCATGTGCAGGTAAGGAACCCAGTGCCAGATGCAGAACATCAACCCCAAAACATCACTGAACCCCCTCCCATGTTTAACTGTAGAAAAGATGTTCTTTACCTTGAAAGTTTTATTTTGCTGTTTGTAAACATAGGGATGATGGGCCTGATTCGTTAAGGAACGTAAAGCAACCTAAAGGTGTAATTCTACAACTTGGCAAAACCAAGTTACGTTGGAGGGGGAGGTAAATTTAAAATGTGGGAACAGATTTATAGTTGGGGTAGGATATGTCCTAGATCAACTTTATATTTCAGTGTAAAAATAAAGCCATCAAATATTTGTGTGCTATATAAAAAATAGCCAGAATTTATCTTACATCCAAAGTAATAAACTAATTTGCACTCCTTGCATTGTAACATGGTTTTGTCCAGGAGAAAACATGCTCAATTTTTTTTTTCCTTACTTTCTTTAATGACTCAGGCCCGATATGTTTTACCAAAAAGCTCCAATTTCCACAGGACATCTTCCAGAAGGAATTTAGCTTGTTCATGTTTATTTGAGCAAACTCCAGACGTGGTTTCTTATGTCTCTCTCAGCAGTAACAATTCTGGGCTTCCTACATATATATCCAGCTTTCATTGACTTGACGATGGATGGTACAAGTACTGTTGTACCCTGTATTTCGAAACACTGATAAGAAACTTAGGGGGTAAATTTGTCAAACTGAAATTTTCCATCGGGTTTAAAAAGTGGAGTTGTTGCCAAAAGCAACCAATTAGATTGTAGCTTTCATTTTGCAAAATGTACTAAGTAAATGGTAACTAGAATCTGATTGGTTGCTATAGGCAACATCTCCACTTTTCAAACCCACCAGAAAATCACAGCTTGATAAATTTACCCCTTAATGTCTCCATTTCACAGTGATCGGAGCCTCTTCTTCCATGTAGAAGGGGGAGAGGTGCATTATTTGGGTGGAGATGCCCACAAATAGTATTTTTCCAAGCAAATGTCAGGCTCCCCCTGTGAAAGGTGCCAAGATTATTGTTTATAAAACTTATTTACAATGTATAGTCTTCTGATCTTATATGACTTGGTGGTCCGTGTCCTAGTAAATCAATAAACTTGATTCTTTTCTACATCAAAGCATTGGAGATTCCTCCTCTGGTAAGACTGCTACATCAAGTGCATAATAAGACACAGATTTATGGCCCTTCTCTCTGTGTCCTAACATCTCACATTCCGATACTAATTATTAGATGACAGTGATTGGATGTGATTTCCTGTCCTCACAACTGTCACCAGGAGACAGAAGAACAATGATTTACTGCTGGTTTCCCCACATACTTCTCACTGAGACGCAGAGATCTGAAGAACGTGGTTCCTGCAGCTGACAATTGATAACTGTACTTTATCATCTCATAAATAGGTGAGGAAAGGAAACCGAAGACACAACTTCCTGGTAACTGCCCAACGTCAGAGCCCTGTTCAGGTGAGGATTTTATTATACTCCATCTATAATACTATTATCCCACCGTCGCTGGATAATCATGTCCTACAGAGACGGTGCTTCATGGTTACTATCTACTGACATGGAAATAACATATTCATATAATTCAGTGATTAGAAGCTGCAACAACACATATTATGTGTCTAGGAATTATACATCATCATTATCATTAGGTCATACAGATATTTTACTTTATATCTGTGGAGGCAGCAATGTGGTGACCTGAACCAATAACAATGCCGACCTATCACATCACTAGGAGCTAGTGACATCGCTGTGCTCATAACAATGCCGACCTATCACATCACTAGGATCTAGTGACATCACTGTGCTCATAACAAGGCCGACCTATCACATCACTAGGAGCTAGTGACATCACTGTGACCATAACAATGCCGACCTATCACATCTCTAGGATCTAGTGACATCACTGTAATCATAACAATGCCGACTTATCACATCACTAGGAGCTAATGACATCACTGTGACCATAACAATGCCGACCTATCACATCTCTAGGATCTAGTGACATCACTGTGATCATAACAATGCCGACTTATCACATCACTAGGAGCTAATGACATCACTGTGATCATAACAATGCCGACCTATCACATCACTAGGATCTAGTGACATCACTGTGCTCATAACAATGTCGACCTATCATATCACTAGGAGCTAGTGACATCACTGTGATTGTCATTACTCTGAATGGTTTTTGTAGATCCCTTGCCTCTGTCTATATAGGAGTCTAACGGATAGGAGATATTCACCAGGGATCCCTGCAAGGGGATATGGACTCTGCTGCTCCTATTCCGCAGGTCGCGGCCTCCCAGGCAAGGACTGACAGAGGGTAGTGGAGGCAACACACAATGAGGCACACTGGCTTAAGTAGTAGAAGTAATAAAACACTGGAGATAGTAGTAATGCTGTAGAATAATATATTGACTGATGGTACAATAGAAATGGAAGAATATATATATATAACGGTAGATACTGAACACACAGCAATTTGGACACAGGCAGGATGCAGGTCACATTATGCTAATTCATTGTTGGTAACTCTTGACAACTGCATGGGATGAGTAAAACAATAGTTCAAACATAAAGATGATAAACGGAGAATGCGTGGATCCAATAACGTAACACACGGCAGATAAATGTGAATCACTGGTCAGCAATAGTCCCAAGAGAATGGTAATGTAGAACTGCTGATCCGAAGATAAAGATGATTCTACGTAGCAGGTGGTTACAGGTATCACAATGATTCTCAGGATAGAACAGCAATAATCGATGAACTAGTAGGTTCTACTAGTAACAGTCCCAAATGATGAAATTAAATAGAGGACAAATCAAACAATTAGTTACCTAGAAGTAGCAGTGAAACAAAAGTTTCCAAGCCGAGTGTAGAACTGCAGATGACTGAGATCATCCAGTAATAACTTATCAATGAAGAAATAGCACTGTTGGGTCAGCCGAATAAAAGCAGAAACTTGAACCGTAGAACTAACTTCAAATGCAGCAGACAACTCACAGGAAAAGTTCAACATGCAGGTAACAGTGTAGAAGAGCATACGATGAGCCCACTGTGGAACTGCAAGTGACAGGCACCCTTGGCCGCAGATCATAATAATTCAGCGGGCAGATTAATCACAGGAAAAGTCTCAATAGAACCCAGCATGAAAGTAAAAAACGGCAGGTGTATAGGATTAACCACAGGTGCAGCAATCAACTCACAGAGGACGTTCGGCATATAGGCTTTGATGGCAACGAGGAGTTCAGCAGACCAGCGTGGAACTACAGGTACCAGGTACTAGAGTTGTAGATTGCAGAAGTCCAACGAGCAGGTAACAACAACAAGGAGTTCAGCAGACCAAACGGGAGGACAGGTAATGGCAGCCAGGACCTAGTGCAGACTGAGTAAAACGAAGAACAGGCAATGAACCAAGGACCATGAATAGTTTAAATAGTACTCCAGAGCCAATGAGAATCGGGAGGAGGTCCAGAACAAGGCAGCCAGGAACACCTGTGCAAAAGTAGTATCTCAGAAACAGGAATAGGCTCAATCACAGTTCCTAGAGGCAAGTCACAGTGCCGGCACCTGTCTATGGGACCGGTGTGACAGTGATCATAACAATGCCGACTTATCGCATCACCAGGATCTAGTGACAGCACTGTGATCACAACAAAGCTGACCTATCACATCACTAGGAGCTAGTGATATCACTGTGATTGGTTCTTAGTTAATTGGTTCAGAACGCAAAATGCTTTTTGGTCAAGCGACAAATCTAGAGACCGAGTCTGTCTCAAAGAGGGAGCCAATAACTGCTCGGGCAGAGTGGAGCTTTATTATCAGGGAGGTTTGGGAACAGTCTGTGATGATGATTGGGACATGAAGGATGCAGAAGTGGTATGTAAACAGGTGGGGTGTGGCCCCGCTATGAATGCCACTGGAGGGGCCCTGAAGGGAAGCGGGACCGGTCCCATCTGGCTGAGCGAGGTGAATTGCCGAGGTCATGAGCGAGTGCTGCAAGACTGCTGGGCTCTGCGCTGGAACATGAGCGATTGTCTCCACAAGGAGGATGCCGGAGTCGTGTGCATGGGTAACTTACTGTATGTGGTATGTCCTTATATAACGCTAACTTAGAGAGTCCACTAATCATATTTACTTATTTAGAGATGACGCATTTGTGCATTGAATCTACATAGAGACAGACATACACAGAATGTTACTTACATGTGTATATTGTGTTAGATAGATCTTATGTATAACTATAAAACTGTAGTATTTGTGCCGGGTGACATCAGGTGTACAAGTGTGTACATTTACACCTAACGGTAGAGCACAGTTGTGGTCTGACAGTGTTAGTGGTAAATGCTAAAGTCATATTATATAGACTGTGATCCAATAAACACATCCCTTGTTTAAGGGATGAAACATGAATTGTGAGTCTTCTTTCCCGCAGTCGTCCAATTAGAAATGACTAATAAGTGATATAAACAGCAGGACGCAACCTGATATCATTTATCAGCTGGAGGGGTCAGTACACAATCAGCCAATCAGAAGAGGCCGGATAGGCACCATCATTACGTATCATTACACCGTGGTCATACAGCCGTCTCCATATGTATCCCTGGCACCATGTGGACTGTACACGCTACAACATGTAATACAGTGATGTGACGCATGATTAGGAGTTATGTACACGTGTCAGTATAACTGGGTATTATACAGGGATATGAACACTTTAGTGTTATAAAGAGATATAATAAGTAAATGCTGTATAGTCCTCACGGCTTCTGTGTCCTATTACAGAGCATGTGATGGGTAAGAAATGTTATTTGTAATTACTGATTGGTTTTATTTATTTTTATTGGTCCTACAGAAAATGATCCACCTCCAACAACAGTCACCACTTCAGGTAACGTTCTATAAATGCTTCCGATTTATCAGTGACTTATATCCCCCAACACAATGAAGGTGCCCTGTTCCCTTCCTGTTAGTAAGAGCTGCCGACCAATCAGATGTCACATCTAACCTGAGTGATTGTATGTTGGATGTTTTACAAATAACCATCTCAGGTCTCGTGGCCGATCATTTACATGAGATATTCTGAATGTCATACTATCTATTTCTTTATCTGCTTCTATATATCCGTGAGCCACATTTACGTATATATCCGTGAGCCACGTTTATGTATATATCCGTGAGCCACGTTTATATATATATCTGTGAGCCACATGTACATATATATCTGAGACACGTGTACGTATATATCTGTGAGCCACGTGTACGTATATATATATCTGTAAGCCAAGTGTACCTATATATATCTCTGAGCCACATGTACGTATATATATATCTGTGAGCCATGTGTACGTATATATCCGTGAGCCACGTTTATGTATATATCTGAGACACGTGTACGTATATACCTGTGAGCCACGTGTACGTATATATATCTGTGAGCCACGTGTATGTATATTCCTGTGAGCCACGTGTATGTATATATCTGTGAGTGGTATTAGTAACTGGTTGTTACAACTCTGTCTGTCATTTGTACCTAGCAGCAGTACCTCATACCACTAGAGGTGCTGCTGTTCTGCTCCTGAACTCTGCAACATACCTGAAGGAGTTAATCTTTTGCCTGAGGATTAATTAGAACTGCACCTGTCACACTGCTTTTAATACCTGCCTCAAGCTGTGCTCTGTGCAGTTCATCCCGTTTGTTCCTGGCTGCTACTACCTGCTCCTGTTCTTTTGTTATATACCTGCTGGACTGACCTTCTGTGTATGACCCCTGCCTGTTTCTTGGACCTTGCCTGCTTGCCTGAGACCCCGAATCATTTACCTGTACTTTGGACCACGCTGTTTTGCCTGTTGCCCTGATCTTTTTGCCTGACTTCTGGACCTCGCTTATTTGCCTCATCTCAACCTGGCTATTTGGATTTATTGTCTGATCACTGCTTGATCCCTGGACTCTGTCTGCTCTCCTGGACTGCCTTGTGCCTTTTGGACTGGGGTAAAACGTATTATATCAGTACCTGCCATTGTTACTATACAGTCTCTTTAGGAAACCTGTTCAAACCTGTGGATCTGAGTCATCTTTTGTTTGTGTATTCACTTTAATAAAGACACTTTGCTTTACATTTTTGTTGCTATTAGTAAATACACTGGGATTCATAACACAGGTATCTTAGTAATAGTCGTGCTGTCAGTTACTTATTATTGGAATGTCCCTCTGACACTATATTCTGTGTAATAAGATTTAGGGCGGCTCCGAACAATTCAACCCCCGTCATATATCCCAACGGTTTTCCTTGTGGTCTTCATCGTCTCGGTGACCCTGGTTGGGATGGGAATCATTGTTGTCGGGGTTCTGATAAAACGTATGAAGAGATATAAGAGAGGTGAGTATGGTATTGGTGCTATTATATAACCAAACCTTACACCCCTGATACTGCACATTCTGCTCATGTATTAGAATAAGTTGGACAAGTGGAGGTATGGCGTACCACGTATACCAGCCCACGTCCACCACTGAGTGTAAAGGGAATTAGCGGAAGAATTATAGAACTGTATTCTACTCCCGCCAACATTTGTCCTACTAGTCCCCCCCCACACACACTTCCTGCCACCCTAAGGTTCTGTGCACATGGGTACAATGTGGCAGCGTAATGTGAGGGTAAAAGTAAGGATAAAAAGAGCACATTTGTCTCTGGACCTAAATGTCACACCTTGTATAAAGTACATATACGTGGTACCCCTATATTTAGATATAGTACATATACGTGGTACCCCTATATTTATATAAAGAACACATACATGTGTCGAAGTAATTATTTAAAACAAAAACCCTATATTACCAATTAGTTGAATTTTGTGTCTGTGCTTTAAGAGAACAGAAAAACACATATTGCACAATACAGAAATTACATAGCAAGAGACATGTTTTTAGTAAGTTTCCAGTATTTCACAATAGCCGGATATGACCAAAGAAATATTGGCTCCATATAAGGTCAAGATGACCCTTCCAAAAGATTATGTCACTTTAATTATAGAGACATTAGATTGCCAGCAGTGATGTAAGCTGGGAAGGTGTGTTTTAAAGACATAAGGAGTATCATCTCTATAAATATATGACTTAATCAAATATAGATTGTCAATTTGCATTTGAGACCATGGCGATGTCTGCTTCGTCCAGTATGGCTGTATCTATGTATAATATCCTTTTAATAAACTATAGAAATATTATATTTTGGAAACCTGCTCATCTCATTTATTTAAAGAGAAGAAAAGAGAAAATCTTATACACGTGGTACCCCTATATTTATATATAGTACATATACGTGGTACCCTTATATTTATATATAGTACATATACGTGGCACCCCTATATTTATATAAAGTACATATATATGTGGCCTCCCTATAATTATATAAAGTACATATACGTGGTACCCCTATATTTATATATAGTACATATACGTGGTACCATTATATTTATATAAAGTACATATACGTGATACCCCTATATTTATATATAGTACATATACGTGGTACATATACGTGGTACCCTTATATTTATATAAAGTACATATACGTTATACCCCTATATTTATATAAAGTACATATACGTGGTACCCCTATATTTATATAAAGTACATATATACATGATATCCCTATATTTATATAAAGTACATATACGGGGTACCCCTATATTTATATAAAGTACATATACGTGATACCCCTATATTTATATATAGTACATATACGTGGTACCCCTATATTTATATAAAGTACATATATACGTGGTACCCCTATAATTATATAAAGTACATATACGTGGTACCCCTATATTTATATAAAGTAGCTCATTACATGTTGGATCGGTATTTAGGGTAATACTATTTACATAAACGTAATTTGGAGAAGAATCATAGAACAGAGAATATTTCCCTAATTGTGGCTGTTTTCCAGTATAATGTCCATGAAATAAAAGTATATAATTCTCCCACTATATACCAAAGGGAAGTCTTTTCTGTGTCACTACGGCCATGGGGTCACCTCCAACCAGGTCCTGTCTTTGTAGATTGTATGTTCTCCCCGTGTTCACGTGAGGTTTCTCCAGGTGCTCCAGTTCCCCCCATTCCCCAGACACATACTGGTTAGTTAATTGGCTTCTGACAGAATCATCCTGTGTGTATATGTGGTAGGGAAAATAGATTGTAAGCTCTGCTGGGTAGGGGCTGATGTGCTTGGTCACATATTACCTGTAATACTCTGTGTAATATGTAGGCGCTCTATAAAGCCCATGGGGGGTGTTTTCTACCTACAATAACGTAACGTTACAGGTGAGTTTAGCACCTGATTTATTGGTGACAGTTTTCTTTCTAGGGGTAAAGAATGAACTGTCTGAGCTTAGATGGTAAAAGATAACTGAGATTGTTATTTGTACAACAGACATTTTGGGACATTTAGGACACAGGTCTGTAGACATGTCATTAACATGTAATAAAAGAATACATCCTACCACATTTTCCTTATATGGTGACGTTTGATTAAAGGTTTATTTGCCGGTAACTACATGTGTGTTTCAGACCTCAGGAACATGTATTCAGTGTCATCCCAGGAACCTGTGTATGAAGAGATTGATCTAAGAATGATGAAGTATCAGAGCGTGTCCCAACAATCAGGTATGTTCTGCTGTGATTGACCTGTATGACACACGTTAGTTACTGAGTGTGAGCTTAGATTGTGTGTGTACTGTACATACCTTCATGTGACAGTAACACAGTGTTCTGACATGACCTTGTCGAAGTCAGCAAATTAGATAAGGTCATTTCAATTAAAGTCAAGCAAACTTGGTTGTCTTTGTCTGAAAAGATGCGTACGGTACGCTACGGCGTACAAGGGCACGCTACGGCGTGAAAGGGCGTGCGCATCCACTACACGTGGCAGCAACAGTAATTGGTCTTTTACCATACATTCGCACTAATACGCATACTAATAAAATAGTACACATTAATGGTAGTTGCAACACATAGTCAGTTATGTCGAAATATAGTAGTATTTATATGTTATATCAGAGTTACATGCATATTAGTGAAATACACGGAACAGGTTGAAGGAATAACATCATGAGTGGTATCATAATGAACCTTGTTACATATCCTACTGTTTGGTTCACTCTGCGAGGGAATCGCAGAGTGCATACACAAGTTATGAATGATAGGGAATTATGAACTACTTAAGACTAAGGAATCTTGGCGGGAAGAGCAGAGCATACCCCCTGCAGAGATGACCCCCTCCTTTGGATTCCTTAGGATGAACCAGCCAATGATTGACAACCCCTTGGACCTTCCTGAGACCTGGATCAATAGATGCAAGCTATACCATCTTCATTGTATTACTGTATTTCTGTGTGTATATAAGCAGCAGCTTGTGATCCAGAGTGCAGACATCTTGTCCCCAGACTTCAGGATTGAATGACTGCACTGGATCCAGAGCGCCTGCGATAAGTAACGGCTGTATTTACTATTACTTCGCTTGAGCATATTATTCTACTGATTGCGAATAAATCTTTGTGCGTTGGAAACACAAATCGAGGTTCGACAATCGTTATTGGTTAGCGACAATACGCACATAACAACCTGTATGACACACGTTAGTTACTGGGTGTGAGCTTAGATTGTGTGTATATGGTACATACCTTCCAAATTAGCCAAAATAAATACAACAAATGAGGATATGAAGCAGTGATTGGATCCCTCTATGTATAATATAATATTATTTCATGCAGTGTTTTACCCTGATGGCCTTGATGAGAAACTGGAATACTACACAAGTGAGGAGATACATCATATGATGCCAGAGCCAGGTAACATGCATGACCAGTGCCAGGTACCATACATGACCAGAGCAAGGTAACATACATGACCAGAGCCAGGCAACATGAATGACCAGAGCAGGGTAACATACATGACCAGAGCAGTGTAACATACATGACCAGAGCAGTGTAACATACATGACCAGAGCAGTGTAACATGCATGACAAGAGCCAGGTAAAATACATGACCAGAGCCAGGTAACATACATGACCAGAGCCAGGCAACATACATGACCAGAGCCAGGTAACATACATGACCAGAGCCAGGTAACATACATAACAAGAGCCAGGTAACATACATGACCAGAGCAGGGTAACATCCATGACCAGAGCAGGGTAACATCCATGACCAGAGATAGGTAACATGCATGACCAGAGCCAGGTAACATACATGACCAGAGCAGGGTAACATCCATGACCAGAGCAGGGTAACATCCATGACCAGAGATAGGTAACATGCATGACCAGAGATAGGTAACATGCATGACCAGAGATAGGTAACATACATGACCAGAGATAGGTAACATACATGATCAGAGCAGGGTAACATCCATGACCAGAGCAGGGTAACATCCATGACCAGAGATAGGTAACATGCATGACCAGAGATAGGTAACATGCATGACCAGAGATAGGTAATATACATGATCAGAGCCAGGTAACATACATGACCAGAGCAGGGTAACATCCATGACCAGAGCAGGGTAACATCCATGACCAGAGATAGGTAACATACATGACCAGAGATAGGTAACATGCATGACCAGAGATAGGTAACATCCATGACCAGAGCAGGGTAACATCCATGACCAGAGCAGGGTAACATCCATGACCAGAGCAGGGTAACATCCATGACCAGAGCAGGGTAACATCCATGACCAGAGATAGGTAACATGCATGACCAGAGATAGGTAACATACATGATCAGAGCCAGGTAACATACATGACCAGAGTCAGGTAACATGCATGACCAGAGCCAGGTAACATACATGCCCAGAGCCAGGTAACATACATGACAACACCACATGGTAAGATAAACATTAGTGGTTACATTTTGTCTAGAAATGTATTATAACTAACAGATGTGTTTGTACAGTTATATTATATAACGACTTACTTACTAACACAATACAATTAGCACATAATGTATAAGCTGCAGTAGATTTCCATTTGATTTATAAAGGGGAGAATAACAGATCTTTGTATTATCTCCATATAATGTAATATACGCTCCAGTAAGATACGTTGTCATCACTGCAGACATGTCACTGTGACGTTATCCTAGGTTCCTCTCTGGAGAACAAGATGACAGAATATGATGACACTGGATTATCCTATGAGAACCTCAACAATGATGAAACAACGACCGACGGGAGCAAAGGTCACTGTTCATTCATATCACTGAGTCACTGGTTATAAGTCATTATTGTGATGTGAGAAATATTGTATGTTCACCTGTAATATGTGACAGTAACGTGGGCTTATATAGTGAGCAGTGCACTCAGTCACAGTGCTTAGTGTACAGTCATGTATGTCACATGTAATATGTGACAGTAACGTGGGCTTATATAGTGACCAGTGCACTCAGTCACAGTGCTTAGTGTACAGTCATGTATGTTCACATGTAATATGTGACAGTAACGTGGGGTTATATAGTGATCACTGCACTCAGTCACAGTGCTTAGTGTACAGTCATGTATGTCACATGTAATATGTGACAGTAACGTGGGCTTATATAGTGACCAGTGCACTCAGTCACAGTGCTTAGTGTACAGTCATGTATGTTCACATGTAATATGTGACAGTACCGTGGGTTTATATAGTGATCAGTGCACTCAGTCACAGTGCTTAGTGTACAGTCATGTATGTCACATGTAATATGTGACAGTAACGTGGGTTTGTATAGTGAGCAGTGCACTCAGTCACAGTGCTTAGTGTACAGTCATGTATGTCACATGTAATATGGGACAGTAACGTGGGGTTATATAGTGATCAGTGCACTCAGTCACAGTGCTTAGTGTACAGTCATGTATGTCACATGTAATATGTGACAGTAACGTGGGGTTATATAGTGAGCAGTGCACACAGTCACAGTGCTTAGTGTACAGTCATGTATGTCACATGTAATATGTGACAGTAACATGGGGTTATATAGTGAGCAGTGCACACAGTCACAGTGCTTAGTGTACAGTCATGTATGTCACATGTAATATGTGACAGTAACGTGGGGTTATATAGTGAGCAGTGCACTCAGTCACAGTGCTTAGTGTACAGTCATGTATGTCACATGTAATATGTGACAGTAACGTGGGGTTATATAGTGATCAGTGCACTCAGTCACAGTGCTTAGTGTACAGTCATGTATGTCACATGTAATATGTGACAGTAACGTGGGTTTATAAAGTGCATTGGGTGATGTATACAAGTGAAGATGAGACATGTGGTTTATACATCACTGTATATTACTGAGACAATAAAGACACAACAAAGTAATACTGTACTAAAGGAAATGAATTGGTCACAATTATATACACAGTAAAGAGGACAATCCGTACAGATATCCTATTATAACATATGTGTAAATGGCGATTTGTCTACATAGACCTAGGTCTACCTAGACCATATAAAACCATCTATCCCCACAGTCCGTCTCTGTAGACCAGTAGTGGAATGTTATAGTATAAGTCTACATGTGATGTTCATGATGTCTGTGGTTACTGGCTCATTAGTCCATATCAGCATAGTCTCATTATTGATATCTCACTATGGTTGTATTATATTAGGACAAGACGAGGGTGTAGACCATGGATATGATGATGCGGCTGTTGATCCTCAGGGTGTGACGGCTGATGGAGGAGTCAGTATGGATGAGAGAGATAGAACGTGTGTGACTCCATCTTGTAACGGTTTGTATTAATGTCTCTGTTTCCTTTATTTATTGAAGTACAAAGTCTGTATCTATCTTCATGGGTATAAACACGGCTTCCTCAGGGGTAATACGGCTCCTGGGATAGAATAAACACAGCTCAGATTGCATATAAGACACGTGTGTGATATGTACGAGTAGTCACTATATTTACCGCTTTGTGTTATTCTAGGATTCCTTGACCTGAATGATCAGAATTACGGTTCTGAATCTGACAATAATCTTCTCTCCGCTGATTATGGTTATGATGACGTCAGTGGACTTGGGAAGAACCAGAACTGATGTGATTGGAATCCATAAAGTGACAGAGTTATGAATGGAGAAATAAGCAGCATCTACTTGAGGACAGCGCACACATTAGATCTGATAAATACAAAGTAGTTTCCTGTAATATAACTGGCTGCATTATAAAGATAATCCGTCTCACACTGTCCTGACCATAAACACACAGTGATTAGTTTCTGCATCTTGTAAACACATAAAGCAATAGAGGAAAGGATATTGTACATTATGTCCCAGTTATCTTACTAGAGCTTGATTCTCAGATAAATGTATTGTGACATTATCAATGTAAATCGCAGTATGTTCATTTTATATTCAATGATGTAACATGGAAACAATATGTAACGGAAACGTCCGTATTCAATAAAATGTCACCCAGCAGTCGTCTATGTCTCCTGACCCTGTATTACACAGCACACATGGTAACTAACGTGTTATTATCTTCCTTGTTGTATTGTTATTACCTGAACAGATAAAATCGCTGCATGTTCCTGTAGTAGAGAGAAAACAATGTGTTTTATATGTAAGATGTGGTTAGTAAATGTAACACAAGGTCCAGTATGGGAAGAGGGTGATGCAGGATGTTCATTTACACAGTAAGATAAATATGGGAGGGGAAGGAACAATTCAATAGTTTGTTAGCGATAGTGTTAGGTCTAAATCTGCCTTATATCCTGTGAGCACTCAGATCTACCCTGCACTACAGCTACATGTGTCTCTCTCTCTGAAAGAACTGTTTTCTGCTGTCACTTAGCTCTGAGATGCAGTGTTAGTGTTCCTTCCCCTGTGAGTTTATAGGAACATGTCACTATTTAGTCCCTCACTGGCCATGCACTCAGTGTGAGTGACTGCATGTTCTTGGCTCCTGTATCCTGACCTGTTTGTTCCTGTTCCTTCATCGATTCTTATCTCTACATTAATTACATAGAGCCTGAGGGAACGTAGCGTCCCGCAGAATAATTTTTTTCCCTGTCATTTTTTTTTATTATTAAGGCAGCGCCGGGCCTGCATCATCGGGACCGCCCCTTGTCTAAAGGGGGCGGCCCGACTGTCACTACTACATGACGGCAGTCTGGCAGCGATCGCTGCTAGCTGCCTGTCAGTGCGGCCGCGGGAGCTTCCAACTGTGGTCACGTGAGATCAGGACTTCCACATCTCACGTGACCACAGTAAGAAGCGCCCACAGCCGCACTGACAGGCAGCTAGCAGCGATCGCTGCCAGACTGCCTGTCATGTATAGCGCTGGAGAGAAGACTGCTGCCCAGGAACAACAGGTAAGTCCTAATGTCTGGGGGCGGAGGGGCTGGTAACAATGCTAAAGGGGCAAGTAAAGAGGCTAATGGTGGCAGATAATGCTAAAGGGGCAGGTGAAGAGGCTAATGGGGGCAGGTAACAATGCTAATGGGGGCAGGAGAAGAGGCTACTGGGGGCAGGAGAAGAGGCTAATGGGGGCAGGTAACAATGCTAATGGGGCAGATAATTCTAAAGGGGCAGGTGAAGAAGCTAATGGGGCAAGTAACAATGATAATAGGGGCAGATAACAATGCTAATGGCTAAAGGGGGCAGGTGAAGAGGTTAAAGGGGGCAGGAGAAGAGGCTAATGGGGTCAGGTGACAATGCTAATGGGGTCAGATAACAATACTAATGGGGCAGGTGAAGAGGCTAAATGGGGCTGATGAAATGGTTGAGGGGACTATTTAAAAAAAATAGAGCAGCTTTGTGGGGGCATAATCTTTGTATTGTGTGACGGTTATGAGGATGGTCTCTGTGGTTATAGGGTCATTAGACTGCTAAATATTAGTCAGATGGGGCTGGTAGAGGTTTATATTTAATTATAGCGCTTTGGCAACAATTTTGATATATTTTATTGCCTACATATCCCTGTGCTATGGGGTAGTTTTATCTGGCCACTATGGACTGTTGTGTTTTGGAGCCTAATCATTCAGGATTTATTAATATTTAGCATTATAATACAATTGCTGCATATTTTCAAAACAGGACCCCGACTTACCAGAAGCAGCTAGAAGACAATAAAGCTGCAAGAACAGGGAATAGAGAAGAGCAAGAACAGGGAACAGAGAAGAGCAAGAACAGGGAACAGAGAATGTGCACTCTGTCTAAATTTGAATGCTGACGAATTCTCCTGAATATACATATTCAGAAGTATTCCTGCACGCTTATATTGGGAGGGGGCCGCTGCGGCGGTAATAGCCTAGGGCGGCTGGAACCCTTAATCGGGCCCTGTATTTATCTATCTATCATCTCTCCTGGACAGTATGATGACACCTGGAGCAGGTCTCAGGCTGGGTACACACTACAGAAAATTTTTGCCAATGCAAAATTGTTAACGATTTTACCAGCGACTGAAAGTTCCGATCAGCAGCTGATTCATGTGTACACACTAAACACGTTTTACATGATTTACCTTCAGATCTGTGCTCTTCATCTGTCATAACCATCTGCTGAAAAGATTGTGATAACGTAAACTCTATGGAGATCTGCCTACACTGCTGGTGCTGAGTGCAGACACACTGCAGAATTGGAACGACATTGTTCTATGGTTGACCGAGATTTCTAGTCCATTTATAAAATCCAATCAAATGATACGATGAGCTTTAGAACGATAATCGTTCATCGTTGGAGTGTACACACTAATGTGATATCGGGCCGAACGGTCATTGATCGTGTGATTGTCCTGATTATCGGGTGAAAAACCTGTAATGTGTACCCAGCCTAATTCACCCCAAAGACAGGGGAGAGGGCTGTTTTCCCCAAGGACTGAAAACTGACACACATGAAAAAAATCCTTTTTCCAAGTAATACCAAAAACATTTCAGAGTGGTAGAGAAAGGAGAACATGAAGTAAGTCAAGGACCATCTGTCAATGATTTTGACTGTTCTGTTATGACAATGATACTAATGGAGGTAAGTTCAAGCAGTGACACGATCTTCAGTAGAGGTGATAACTCAGCCTATATCCCACCTGTCCATGGAAATATTATTATTATTATCATCATTTATTTGTTGGGGGCCACAGGGTTTTCGCAGCGCCTTACATAATACGAACAGTAGACCATACAGGGTAAAACATCACAGAACAATAAACACTAAGTACCAATGCTTTGGAAACTCCGGGCAGACATATGGAGTGAGGGCGGAGCAGAAGAGTCTGTATGAAGACAGGAGGGGAGAGGGGCCCTGCTCATATGAGCTTACATCCTAAGGGAGGGTGGACAAAACAGGCACGAAGGGAGGCAGTGATGCAATGGAGAAAAAGGGACCAGGGGAGAGGAGGGAGAACAAGCAGAGTGGATGAGGGGTTAAGTGGATGGTTGGTAGGCTTTCAGGAACAGGTGAGTTTTGAGTGCCCGTTTGAAGGAGCACAGATTGGGAGCGAGACGGATGGAGCGAGGGAGGTCATTCCAGTGCAGGGGGGCAGCTCGGGAAAAGTCTTGGAGTGGGAAGAGGTAATGAGAGTGGAGGAGAGGCGATGGTCGTTTGCCGAGCGCAGGGAGCGAGCGGGAGTATGATTGGTAAGGAGGTTAGAGATGTAGGGGGCAGTAGACTGGGAGAGAGCTTTGTAAGTGGTAGTAAGGAGTTTAAAGAGGATTCTGTAAGGGAAAGGGAGCCAGTGTAAGGCCTGGTAGAGAGGGGAGGCAGAGGAGGAGCGACGTGAGAGAAAGATAAGTCTGGCAGCTGCATTGAGTACAGATCGGAGCGGGGCGAGATGGGAGAGAGGGAGGCCAGTGAGGAGGTGGTTGCAGTAGTCCAGGCGGGAGATGATGAGTGCATGGATGATGGTTTTGGTGGCGTCTTGTGAGAGGAAGAGGGTCGGATGCGGGCGATGTTGCGCAGTTGGAAGCGACAGGCTTGAGCAAGGGATTGGACGTGGGGGGCAAAAGAGAGAGAGAGGAGTCAAGGGTGACACCCAGGCAACGGAGTTGGGTGACAGATGAGATGGTGGAGTTGTTAACAACGATTGAGAGGTTGTGGTGAGAGGGGAGTCTGGAAGGAGGAAAGACTATGATTTCCGTTTTGGAGATGTTAATTTTGAGAAAGCGTGAGGACATCTAGGAGGAGATGGCAGAGAGGCAGTCAGATACACGACAGAGGAGGGTGGACGAGAGATCAGGAGAGGAGATGTAGAGTTGAATGTCGTCAGCGTAAAGGTGATACTGAAGACCAAAGGAGGAGATGAGCACACCAAGGGAGGAAGTGTAGAGCGAAAAGAGAAGGGGGCCGAGAACAGAGCCCTGGGGGACTCCTACTTGTGGGGGCGGTGGAAGAGCCGGACGTGGAGACAGAGAAGGTGCGGTTAGCATGGTAAGAGCAGAACCAGGCATGGACAGAACCAGAGAGGCCTAGAGAGAGAAGAGTTTGCAGAAGGAGGGGGTGGTCCACGGTGTCAAAGGCCGCGGAGAGGTCGAGGAGGATAAGTAAGGAGAAATGAGAAGTAAGGAGAAATATAGTTGGATGGAGCGGTTGTCACAGCAATACATTTGTACAGGCAGGAAATAAGATACAGGCTGGGGGTCCCTGGAAGTGGTCTCATTGTATGTCTGACCCTCTGGGCCACATGAGAGGGAGTCATATGAAAAGAAAGAATTTGTAGGTAGTGGCGTCATTTACAGTTGGGTGCAATTTGCTGCTTGAATGTTCACAGAAAATGAGGTCCACAAACTGTCTGGTTATTGTGTCCAAGAAATAGAAATAAAGACAGCTCTGGATCTGATCAAGAATAAACACACACGATGCTGAAAAGTAAAATACAAATATAACAATGTATTTAATGCACATAATATAGATAATTCAGTGTAAATTCTTCAGTTATATCTCACGACAATAAAAATGCAAAACTAGGTCTATAAAATAAAATCAGCATAAAATACCATGTGCCTTAATTAGATAAATGTTAATATATCAACCAAATCAGCTATTATCAATAATATTAAGAGATCATTACAGAGTCACTGCACAGAATTGATGGTGATAGAAGCCCAAATAAAACAGCACCGTTGTGCTAAAAGTCCATATACCGGGTTCTGGAGCATAAGATGATCATCATATAATTGGAACAAACTTACAGTTCTTGATGTAAAGGAAACAGCTGTGGTCACATATAGATTTGACACTTAGGGATTAACCCGTTGAACTGGGGATGGATTTAGTAACCTCCGCTGTGATTGAAGCTCCTCCTGCGGAAACTGGACCAGCAGCTCCGTGCTGGGACACCGTAGTATATGAGGGGATCCAATCCAGAGATATACCGTAGTCTGTCCACCAGTGTAGGTGTAAGGAATTACCTTGACATTTGCACCTCCGACCACTAGAGGTCTCTGAATTTGCAAACTTGCCCTTATCCAAGATGGCCAGTTTGGAATCAAAGAGAAACCACTTGGATCCTTTTTGGGCCTATAAATGGCACTTCCTGGTTCAGACATATGCTTGAGTATTCTGCTTGCTCAGCTCCTGCTACTCTACCTTGCATCTGTGACTACCCACTTGTGTACCGACCCGGCTAACGTCTGACTACCCGCTTGTGTACCGACCCGGCAAATGTCTGACTACCCGCTTGTGTACCGACCCGGCAAATGTCTGACTACCCGCTTGTGTACCGACTCGGCAAACGTCTGACTACCCGCTTGTGTACCGACCCGGCAAACGTCTGACTACCCGCTTGTGTACCGACCCGGCAAACGTCTGACTACCCGCTTGTGTACCGACCCGGCAAACGTCTGACTACCCGCTTGTGTACCGACCCGGCAAACGTCTGACTACCCGCTTGTGTACCGACCCGGCAAACGTCTGACTACTCTCTGGATATCGACTCGGCTATTGGGCTTCAGGTAATACCACCATTATCGTTACAATAGGTCACTATCTGACCACTTGTCACTGATGTTCCTCCAATAAGTTATAGCTTTATTACCAGTCTCCAAAATCTGTTCTATAAGTCCACCACTTGTTAGGGCTTCATCAAGTGAATTCGGGCAGTGAGATGAATGTACATGCTGGTACTTGTAGAGCTAACGCGTTTCTTTGCCGTCACAACAATTTCTTTAGAGGAAATCTATATCATATATCATATAGCTCTTGGCAATGTGAAAACCACACAGGGATTGTCCTTTTATACTAAAAGCTGATTACAAGCAAGTACAGCTGTGTGCATGAGACTGCATATGAGAAAATAGGAAAACTTTCAATGAATAAACTTGTTATCAACATTTAAAAAACTTTTAACAAACTTTTCAGCATCGTGTATATAATTATCTTACATTAAACTAAATATATATATAAATAACAGGATAAATGAATATCCCACTAAGAATGATTCCTAGCATGCCATATCATCCAAATTGAAAAATGTAATAATTAGACAACTATGTATTCATCTGCCCTCAATTGTAGCATAATTCAAATTATAAATGGATCTGTATAATCTTAAAAAAACACTATATACTCAGAAAAATATAAAATACAAAACACAAAATATATATATATATTATATATATATATCTCCATATTAATGTCATTTTTACAATTCTTTTTTCTTCTCTGGACCCCTTTCATCTAAGAGATGACATAGGAGCCACAGGATTTGTAGAAAGTACCAGACTATATTAGTTTCCAATAGACCCACTATCATGACTCTTCTATATGTATATAACTGGATCACTCACATCAAATAAGAGATGTACCTTTACCAATCATTAAGAGGCCCAACCTAATTAGACCTCAGCAGTATGTCTCCATCCCTCTCCAAGCTTACAATAAACAATTTAATTCTAAATTTTCATTTAGTCCACCTGGACTTAGTGGGCCTGAGTCATTAAGTGACGCTAACTGAGCGCAGCGCACGTACATGAACTGATGCACGTACCTGGCGGTTGCGAACGGCCGGAGTCAACGAGACGCGTATTGTCACATACGCAGCTCAGTGACTTCTGGTGCAACTGTTCCTATCGTACGTGTTCACGTGAATAGTACGATGTTCTCTGTACTTGCAGAAGCGAACGCTACACTTTCGAATGCCACAGTAACATCATCGGTGTAACACAAGCGTTGATTCATGTTTCACCAACTACCCTTGTATGTTATACAGTGGTGGTTGTAATGTACATTATAATATGTGTTCCCCCTTGTTATGCTGCTCTGTTCACCTATAGCACCAATGGTCTCTGTGAGTCCCAAAGTGTCAGCCTGCCTATTGCCCTGGTTGTTATTTCTACAATTGGCAAACTTTGCCACTAAGCCTGGCATTAGTGCGAGGTGTGGCCCTGTTATACCGTGATTGGCCTCTTCCTCCATTGCCTTTTAACCCACTGCTTTACTTAAATTAGTACATACTTGCCAACTCTCCCGGAATGTCCGGGAGACTCCCGCATTTAGCGAGAGTCTCACGGACTGACGGGAGAGTGTGGCAATCTCCCTCATCTGGCAGAATTCTGCCCACTTCCTAGTGAAGTGGGTAGAATTAGGTCCAAAACGCCACTATTCATCGGGAATAGTGGCGTTTGGGGGTGGGGCCAAAATGACGCAGATTTTGGAGCCCCGTCCCCCATCACGCCCACATCCCCCGGCAGGCTCCCGGAAGCCAACTTGCTGAAGTATGAATTAATAATGATAATAATAATAATTTGTAAATCAAATCACACACACACCAGTTTTTCTACCAAACTAAACAATTTTAATATACAAACCAAAAACAATATGAAAAATTTAACAAACATTTTAAAATTTAATAGAATTTATCTGATGACTTTTTTAGATATATAAAAAAAAAAATGTGTTTTTTTTGCTGTTTGTTTATATTTTTTATATTTGTTTTATTTTTTTATTTTCTGCCACATACACAAACATGCAGCTAATGGCAGCTTTCAGTGGCAAATACCAGTCATGTTCCATGAAATGGTTAATGTTTGAAACAATGACAAATACTGTCCATGGGGCCACAAACTTCTCCTCCACCCACTCTGGGGGACACTGCTACCATGGGGGGGGCTGTATGAGGGCGCATGGAGCTGGCACCTAAATAGTTAACCACTAAGTTTGCTGCTGACTCCTCCCCTCTGCGGCCCCCAGGAGTTGCACTGTGTCAGTATTGCTCCGCAGGATTACATTGTTATTATTGTCTTAGTGTTACTGACGTCAGTGAGGTCAGGAGGGATCAGTGGTTATTACTAGAAGAAGAAGCAGCTGATATAACAGACTCCTCCTGCAGTCAGTGCAGCCACCATGTGACAGTCACTGTTCTCCCTCAGACATAGAGCGCGGGGACTGAGGAGCCGCCATATTCAGGGAGATACCAAGTCCTCGCTGAGGGGGGGGGGGACTTAGATGTCATCTGACACAATCTGAGCACAGAGCAGAGTTATAATAAGCAGAAGCCCCCAGTGTGCGGTAGCATGATCCTCCCCAGAGCAGAAGCCTCCAGTGCTGGGAGTGTAACATAGACCCCCCCCCCCCTGCTGATTGGTACAGTCCAAAGGCGGAAAACCCATCTGCAGTTACCTCCGAGGATGTGATATATGGAGACTCATCTGCTGCTCAGTACTAAGTACCCAGTGGGGGCAGTCAGCACAGTTATATATTGTGTATATAATATGTATGTGATTACACAGGACATATATAGCTTATATAACTGGACTCTATCTGCACTTAGGTGATTTATACAATATCTTCCACTGTTACATTATTATTACCACAGATATTTATATCACTGGTTTGAGGTTATTAGCCAGAGTCAGAACTAGTCATTATATTACTGTATTATTCTCTGAAAGTTCCCTAATCTGTGTTTATTTTAAATAAACAAGAGAAAAGAATTATAATGTCTGATAAGAAGAAGAATCTTTGGCATATTCTCTCTTGCACAAATTATCAAATAGATAAGCTGATTACACCCATCCCTATACTATGTGGGTGCAAAATAACATGGATATCTATAATCAAATGCTGTACAGCACTGATCTATGATAATAGTATTGAAATGGTTGTTAAAATGTAGCTTTAATCTGTAATAACAAAAAGCAGAAATAATAGAAGAAAGAAATGTAAGATTGTGAAGAACTTTGAATGACTCTGACAATACACTGCAGGCTGTAATATGCCACCATCACTTTCTATTAGCTGGGAGGTGTTATTCCATGTCTATAAAGATCTAATGCTCATTTGTATAATCACCATACTGGGAGCGACATAGGGACCGTCCCCATAGGCAAACCGAGGGGGGGTTTCCTAGTGTCTGGAAACCATTGAGGTGGCTGGACCCTGCCCCAGCTTCACACGGCTCTGCTTGAAAAGGGAGAGCTGCGTGCACCGAGCAGTAGTGCATGCAGCATTGCCGCATGTATTTATTGCAGCATGTATGTATACTATAGGGATAGGAAGAGTTGGAGAGCAGCCGAGCACTGTCTAACATTATAGCCACACCCCCATGCATGATGGTCACGCCCACTGGTAGCGTGGTATGGAAACCCCCCTCTACAAATCCTGCGTTTGCCCCTGCCCCCATTACAGGCCATATGCTGCCTATTCCACACATAGGTGCACATACGTTCCCCTTATCTCTGCTCTTCTTCCATTGGGTGCTTGGTTCCTGAGCACCTCTGTTCCTCTCCCTGGTGCTCTCATTATCATAGCTGTCTGTATTCCCCCCTTCCCCCCAATGTGTAGGTCTCTATCTCTGGCGGCAGTAAGAATGCCCAGCCTTCGCCAAGCTAATTGCACTTGTGTTATGGTGAGACTTGCACCACCACAATACATATTCTGTAAACAGATAGCAGATTAAAATCATTTAATCACGGAAAAATGCTTTGTTCAATGAGTACAGCAACTTTTATTTTAACAGAGATTTTAAAATATTTTTTTCATTTCTTTAAATACGTTTTATTTTTAAAAATCTTTCAACTTTTAGTGGAAATAGAAGTCCAAATCTGGCAAGAGGTTTCAGACTGGACTGTCAAAGCAGTAAGTTAACCCTTACCACTTCAGGCCAGTATCACTGGGGCAGCTGAGCTGGGCTGGCACCCACAAGCTGACCACAACTCCTGTCCTACTTGGGGATCCTGTAGCATATACCTGCTTTGGGTGCAATGGTTATACCTCTGGTCCTGTGTCACACATATCACTGTTATATAGATGCAGCAATGTGTTATGTAATGCAGGGAGTGAGGTGTGTGATATATGTGTTATTATATGTCTATATAGATGTAATAATTATACTGTCCTAGTCCTGTGTTACACATATCACTGTTATATAGAATTTATAGATGCAGCAATGTGTTATGTAATGCAGGGAGTGAGGTGTGTGATATATGTGTTATTATATGTCTATATAGATGTAATAATTATACTGTCCTAGTCCTGTGTTACACATATCACTGTTATATAACTGCAGCAATGTGTTATGTAATGCAGGGAGTGAGGTGTGTGATATATGTGTTATTATATGTCTATATAGATGTAATAATTATACTGTCCTAGTCCTAGGACATCAGCGCCAGCTGATGATGTCACCAATAACCGTGACGCAGTCATCGGTGCTGTAAAGGGATAATACTTACATTACCTCATTCACAGCACCGATGACCACGTCGCGGTTATCGGTGACGTCATCAGCTGGCGCTGCCTTCTTCAGGGATAACCATCAGTTCCAGTTGCAATACACAGAAGTCGTCCTGCACACTGGTCGGGGAAGGAGCCCTTCGGTCTCTCCATGTCGGGGTAAGTAGTGTCGGAATAATGAGTATCCTTATTCTGTACCCAACCCCATGAAATACATCAGGATGTTATTACTGTACATAAAATACACTTTTACAGTTGCTCCTAATTGCAAATATTCTTATTCTAGCTGCATACACAGCATCACTATCACTCGGCACTTACACCAGACCTGTAAGGTGTAGAATATATTTTCTAGACACGTTACCCAAAATAAGATGCAGCTGAACTGGATGTGATTAACTTGTGTCTGCTCCCCCTGACTGTACTGTACTTACACATGAACACCTCTGATCTGTCTTTAGAAGCACAAGGAGCCACAAATGTTAGATACACACAGCTCAAATACTGCTGCAAGTTGTGATATTATAGCAGCGCAAATGCACCGTCTACCATCCCTAAATCACCTCTAAGGGCTAGATTTACTAAGCTGCGGGTTTGAAAAAGTGGGGATGTTGCCTATAGCAACCAATCAGATTCTATTTAGCATTTATTTAGTACATTCTACAAAATGACAACTAGAATCTGATTGGTTGCTATAGGCAACATCTCCACTTTATCAAACCTGCAGTTTAGTAAATATACCCCCTAAGTCTTTACTTTTGTATTTAGGAGCTCGTACACAAGTGTAGAAGGACAACATTAATAAAAAGCTTAAATAAAACCTTGTACTTTATCCTTTTTTAGTTTTATTTTATAGATCTCATAGCTTTCCAGCAGCACAGTGTACTATGTACCTAATGAGCTTTTCATAAAACTCCATTATATTGTACATTGTAATTATATTGCACTGAGTGTAACGCTTCTGCTGCTGCAGGTAACATCACAATTGACATAATGACAAATGAGGCCTTAAGCTTACAGGGTAAGTCAGGTGACATGCTGCAGCCTATGGGGGCAGGGGGAGGGGCTCTGCTGAGTTTATATAGTCTTCCCTCACTGGGTGTTTCCCTCATTACTGTGGTGACTGCTGTGCTGCTGTCAGGCTGAGTCTATGTAGAGGTTATTAACCGTTTTATTCATTGTTCTTTTCTGTCAATTCGTTTAGTGCTTGTTGTCTTTTATTATATTCTTTATTTATCTCTCGGGTTTAATTCATTTTTCCTCTTTTTTTTTTACCTCACACTATCTGTGGTTGTGTTTCCATCCCTCATTTCAGTCACAATGTTCGTTCTGCCTCCATCACGTCCAGTCCTAGGAGAAGTCACCCCTCCAGACGGCAATTAGGGTCCTGCACCCTCCCCCTCGTATTCCCCACAGGGGGTGGGGCAATTAGTGATGTGCCAGTTAGACAGAGTGATGGCAGATTATGGGCACCAACCTGTTTCCTCCTCTCCTTCCAGACATGGAGGTAGGGGCAGATTCCCCTGCACCCCCTCCCCTCCCCCCCAGCCCATTCATGAGGTACAGCCCCCCCGTTCAGTCAGTGACATCAGAGATCTCCCCATACTGTCAGCAGAGAGTTACACATAGGGCAGTGTGATGAGGAGCGCCACCTGCTGGCAGGCAGATGGCATTTTTTTTTATAATTCAATTACAGCACCTCCCATTACTTCTCAGCAGCATAATGTCATGTGTGATAATAGTGGGTCCTATTCACATATCAATCCATAAAGAGGGAAGAAAAAAGTGACCAAAATAGCACTCCAGGTATAGATGAATAATTTCATTAATACATTAAAGTTTATTAATATGCATTAAAAATAACATAGAGATATAAAAACAAAATAAAAGTGAAATATTAAAATAAAGTGTTGAAAAAAATAGTAGGGTTTAAAATGAGTGACCCTGTGGCGAGGCTGATCTCTCATATATAGTGATTCAGATAAAGACCTACTGATAATGGATACCCTCTGAACCTGTAAGCAGGATCAATAGCCTATATCAAGATTGAGGGCTAGATTTACTAAGCTGCGGGTTTGAAAAAGTGGGGATGTTGCCTATAGCAACCAATCAGATTCTAGCTGTCATTTTGTAGAAGGTACTAAGTAAATGAAAGCTAGAATCTGATTGGTTGCTATAGGCAACATCCCCACTTTTTCAGACCCGCAGCTTAGTAATTCTAGCCCTGAGCGTTATAGATACAAATATCCAGCTGCTAGAATATAGTCCATATGTAACAGGTTACTGATTGATAGAATAATTCTCCTTTGATGTGTTATTGAGCAAATAGTAACAATGTTTCACATGTCACTAAATCCCAAACAAATAAATATTATAATCCTGTTCTATATATACGGACTCTAGGTGGCAGCAGTGGGTGGTATACTTCACCGAAGGTTCATGCACTTAAATATGCTCCTCATTGATAAGGTATACACTAGATGAGAAGAAAGAGAGAATTACTATTCAAATAGTCTTATATAATATATATTTATAGTGTCTTTTATCTTATATTCTCATATTTTGACCTGTTTGTATTGTGAGCCAATGTTGGTAGTGTCCTTACATAGCTTAAATTAATGATCCTATCTATAGAGAGCCGGAGTACATATACTGTCCCTCCGTGCATAGACTGCGACTGAGATAGGTAAAAAGGTATTGGACATTAAAACGTTGGCATCTGATGTCAGAATAAAGTATCGCGATTAGCTCTCCCTATCTCATCAGTACTAAAGTCCACATATTATCCCTTCGTATATAATCTGCGGCTGAGATAGACAGGAGAATAATGTGCATTAAAGCGCTAACACCTAGTGTTGAATAAGATATCCTTATGAGTATCAGAGGTCGTTTATTATTTGGGCAAGTTAAGTTTAGCGGCAGAACGCCGCTATCAGCTCCGCCCACTTCCGGGTCTGACGTCACCTAGCGCGACGTCGGCCTGATGTACGTTTCGCCCTGAGGCTTAGTCATGGGAATTACTAGACTGCTGGTAGGGGATCAGTTTTATAGCACTTGTAGCCAATCAGTTTATTGCAACTTCAGTGACGTATATATCAGACTATCAGATCTGCTATAGTATTACATCGCATAGAGAATCATACAATTACATTTCATATGTAACTACAATAGATATATTAGACCAGGCCTGTCCAACCTGCGGCCCTCCAGGTATTGTGAAACTACAAGTCCCAGCATGCCCTTCCAGCTATCAACTGGTTGTCTACTGGCCAAGCATGCTGAGGCTTGTAGTTGCAGAACACCTGTAGGGCCGCAGGATGGACAGGCCTGTATTAGACTATTGTATTAGTTCCAAATATCGTAATATCTTACTGTTTACTTTTTGTAGTGCATTTATTCAGATGCTTATGTTGATCTTTTATTATAATCAAAGCACTAGTCAGAATACTTTATATATAGAAGACACAACCTAGATTCCATTTAAAATAAAAAATATATAGTAGAATTATGACATAATTAACTTACTACATACATATTTTTTAATATATACATATATTTCTTCATATTAATTATTGTATTTTTTTGTTTTGTTAACATATTTAATTTTGTTTCTTTTATTTATTTATTTTTTATTTTATTATTTTAAATATTTTATTCTATTTTTATTAAATTTATTTTATTAATTATCACAACATGTTTAGAACCTTTACTATGGAGTGAAACATATTTATAAGTAAGAAAAAATAAAATATAATTAGTCATTCTAAATCAATAGTATTATCTACATCTGGTGGCTTCTGGTACAACTCCTACCTTATGTCTCCACATATATGTACATTTAAAACCAATCGTAATACTATAGCAGATCTGATAGTCTGATATATACGTCACTGAAGTTGCAATAAACTGATTGGCTACAAGTGCTATAAAACTGATCCCCTACCAGCAGTCTAGTAATTCCCATGACTAAGCCTCAGGGCGAAACGTACATCAGGCCGACGTCACGCTAGGTGACGTCAGACCCGGAAGTGGGCGGAGCTGATAGCGGCGTTCTGCCGCTAAACTTAACTTGCCAAAATAACAAACGACCTCTGATACTCATAAGGATATCTTATTTAACACTAGATGTTAACGCTTTAATGCACATTATTCTCCTGTCTATCTCAGCCGCAGATTATAGACAAAGGGATAATATGTGGACTTTAGTACTGTTGAGATAGGGAGAGCTAATCGCGATACTTTATTCTAGAGAAGGGCGGGTCCGGTTCCTCAAGAACCGAACCCACCCGAACTTTGGGTATCCGAGTACCGAGCTGAGCAGCTCGGTACTCTCCCGCCCGTTCCGAATCCAAATCGAGGCCGAACGTCATCGTGACGTCGTCGGATCTCGTGGCTGGGTTCTCGCGATACTTCAACATTATAAATACACGCCTCCACATCCAGGGCCGGTGCCAGCGTTATCGGCGCCCTAGGCAAAATTTCAAAGGAGAAGAGGAAACCATAAAACTACATTACCCACATCCCTCTGCACTTCCTGGTATAACGTCATATTTCAGATATTTAACTCCGGGAGAGGTATGTGAGGGCGCATCATATCAGATAAAGAAGAGGACGGCGGCGGCCATTACAAAATAGCAGGAGGCGCCCCTCCGCCGCTGCACTTCTGTCCCAAACCGCTGACAACGGTTTGGGACAGAAGTGCAGCGGCAGAGGGGCGCCTGTTGCTATTTTGTAATGGCCGCTGCCGTCCTCTTCTTGGAACAACTGACTAGATTAGACAATCTAGCGGCGCCCTGCAGGTCCCGGCGCCCTAGGCAACTGCCTAAGGTTGCCTATTGGGAGCGCCGGGCCTGTCCACAGCAATCCATCGCCATTTGACAGAGGGAGAGAGCAGGGTGTAGTCACAGGCTGATTAGAGCAGGGACAGAGAATACAATATTCTTATTCCAATTGCTGTAACAAAAATCGCTAGAGAAGAGAGGATAGAGGTTTATTTTATTTTTGTAATATTTGGCACTCCCCAGTGCTTTTGTGGTGTCCCCCATAACTGTGCATAAATATTTCTGGCTGTCAAAAGTCATATCTGTCAGCAGTATCTACCAACTAATTTTTAGCACTCCTCAGTGCTTTTGGGGTGTCCTCCCTAATTGTGCATAAATATTTCTGGCTGTCAAAAGTCATATCTGTCAGCAGTATCTACCAAATAATTTTTAGCACTCCCCAGTGCTTTGCGCTCAGAATGGATTCAAAGCAGTCCACATATGATCAGAATGAGCAACCAGGTTCTGTCACCAGTCCTGATGTTAGTGTTCCCAGTACGTTATCTGGCCAAGGCGATGTCAAACAGAGTGTTTTCAAATCAGTGCAAAAAACAAAAAACCCCAAATGTACTGTGTTGAAGCGAAAAAAAAGTGTTACTGAGCAAAAGTTAAGTGGCGATAAAAAATTTTTTGCCAACATGCCATTCTACACATGCAGTGGCAAAGAGAGAATGAGGCCTTCACCTTTGGCTATTAGTGGCAGATCCAAAAATGTTAACGACCCTACAAGTGGTGCACAACTACTGTTACGCATCAAAGCCGAGCTGCAAGATAACAGTAAGGCATTACAGGATAATGTTTGCTCTGATTCACAAATGACACCAATCCCTGTGGAGAGTCCATTCAACAGTGGTATGTCTAATTGTGAACATTCTGTTAGTGTACCCATAAAGAAGGGCCCTTTCAGCAGTTCTGCTGATGTGTACCTGAACAGCCCGAGTGTAGCCGTGATACACAAATTGAGGATGCCACTTTGGAAATAGAAGAGGATGAGGGGGAGATTTGTGGAGGTGACGAGGGCGCTAATAAGGATGTTGATGATTATGATGCAGACAGATACCAAATTGCCTTTCTTAATTTCTATTTATATTCTAGATTATATAACGGCTGAATAGTCTTCTATTTTACTCCTAGTGGAGAGGGGATCTGATGCAGACAGATACCAAACTGCCTTTGTCCATTTCTTTGTATATTCAAATTTCTAGTTCTACAATCTATGCAGGCTGCTTTTTTATATTCCACTACAAGTGGAGGGCGGGTGGGGGGGGGGCTTAGATAGCCACCAAACTACCGTGGTCCATTTAATTCTACTTTCTAGCTCCACAGTCTGTGCAGGCTGCATTTTTTATATTCAACTACAAGTGGAGGGCGGGGGGGGGGGGGGGCTTAGATAGCCACCAAACTACCGTGGTCCATTTAATTCTACTTTCTAGCTCCACAGTCTGTGCAGGCTGCTTTTTTAATATTCAACTACAAGTGTAGGGTCTAATATACACCCAAAGATGATGGCTACATTGCCAATAATCAAAGATGGAGGAGGTAGACAACCAGGTTTGACTGTATAGTTTGCAGACAAGTGTTCGCATTAAGGACGGCCTACCAAGGATTCAACTGTTTTTTCATAATTTATTAGCTTTAGAATTACCTCACTTATCTAAGAAACTGGTGGAGCACTAAATTAGGTTATTTTAGACCCAAAAATTTTTATTTTTTTCAAAAATAGCAAAACAAAACCAAAACCAAGACACGCAAGGGCGGTTTTGCAAAACCAAAACCAAAACACAAAGGTAATCCAGATACAAAACCGAATACAAAACCAAAACACGGGGGTCAGTGACCATCTCTACTTTATTCTGACATCAGATGCCAACGTTTTAATGTCCAATACTTTTTTACCTATCTCAGTCGCAGTCTATGCACAGAGGGACAGTGTATGTACTCCGGCTCTCTATAGATAGGATCTTTAGTTTAAGCTATATAAAGACACTACCAACAATGGCTCACAATACAAACAGCTCAAAATATGAGAATATGAGATAAAAGACACTATAAATATATATTATATAAGACTATTTGAATAGTAATTCTCTCTTTTTTTCTCATCTAGTGTATACCTTATCAATGAGGAGTATATTTAAGTGCATGAACCTTCGGTGAAGTATACCACCCACTGCTGCCACCTAGAGTCCGTGTATATATAGAACAGGATTATAATATTTATTTGTTTGGGATTTAGTGACATTGGAAACATTGTTACTATTTGCTCAATAACACATCAAAGGAGAATAATTCTATCAATCAGTAACCTGTTACATATGGACTATATTCTAGCAGCTGGATATTTGTATATATAACTCTCAATCTTGATATAGGCTATTGATCCTGCTTACAGGTTCAAAAGGTGTCCATTATCAGTAGGTCTTTTTCTGAGGCACTATATATGACAGATCAGCCCCAACACAGGGTCAATCATTTTAAAGTCTACTATTTTTTTCAACACTTTATTTTAATATTTCACTCTCTTATTTTGGTTGTATATCTCTATATGTTATTTTTGATGCATATTAATAAAGTTTAATGTATTAATGAAATTATTCATCTATACCTGGAGTGCTATTTTGGTCACTTTTTTCTTCCCTCTTTATGGTTTCATATGTTAATCACTGACCTAAGCACCTCCTCACATAATCTATTTTTATTAGTAAGTGAGGTTGGTAACCATCTTGTGCGGAGCAGTGTTTTTCCTCCCCTACCTTTCCCTCTTCTAATCCTATTCACATATGCCAGGCCCTTCAGGTCAGCAATATCAGTGTCACCCCCACTATTTAGTAGGTCACCAACATGCCCTGTGGGGTGCTGCCACACACACTATGCTACTCAGCTCTCGGGACCTGGGGGGCCACCATAACCTCGGCCCTGGCACCCCCCACCCCCTGTACAAGGATACCCAGATATATAAAATATTAGAAAAATAATAACAATAATGAAAAAAAATAGGTATGTATGCGTATATTGTGTGTACAGTATGTATATATAGATATATGTGTGTATGTATATATGGGTGTGTGTATGTATTTGTATATAGGTGTGTGTGTGTGAAAAAAATAAAATAAACAATAAATGTATGTATAGATAAATATTAATGATAGATGTACATTACACTGAGTTTGTCAGGAAGGTGCAGCTGCCCCTCTCCTCCCAGCACATTAGGGCAGCTGCACCTTTCAGGGTAACCTCCCCTCCACCCCCTTGTGGCCAGTAGCACCTCCCCACTTTCCATTACAAGATGCCCTGTCTGAAGGGGAGAGCTCAAGGGCACCCCACCTCTGCAGCCCCCCCGCCACACAGGCCCTTGTCCACAACCCCACCAAGCCCTGCCATTCCCTGGTCCACCTTACCTCAGCGTCGCCCTTCCTCTCCCTTCGCTCGTCCTCACCATACCGCCTCCCTCAAGCAATGCGGGCAGTAGACCCCACCCCCCACCCGTCTTTGGACGTTCAGCTCAGCTCTACCCTCTTATTACCCATGGTACCGACAGGGCCGGATTAACCCAAGGTCTAACTGGGCTATAGCCCAGGGGCCTTGGGCATCCAGGGGCTCTTCAAAGTACTCGGCAGCATTATTAATCGGTTTGGGGACGGGGGCGCCCCCAGCCTGATCAATGCTGCTGAGCACTGTCAGTGCAGTCATCCGTCCCCGGCGCTCAGTAATCTGCTTACTGAGGAAATCTCGTGAGAGTTCTCGCGAAATCTCCTCAGTAAGGAGCTTACAGCACGCCGCGGAAGGAGGACTGCACTGACAGATAAGCGCTTGGGAGGGGCATTACGAGGGGCGGCGGGCGGCTCACATTGGTGGCCTCACAGGGGAATGAAGGCGCCCTTAGCCCAGGGTCCTCCATTCCCTTAATCCGGCCCTGGGTACAGACAGCATATTTGCATGCCCATTCCACACACGACATACCAGGCGGTCAGCAGAAGTATGCCCCCCCTTCTTACCCAGTCAACACAGCACAAGTTTAAGCACACTCACATTTAGCACAGGCATTGCTGTATTATAGGATTCATATATAAAATATTATAATATGACTAACTTAAATTCAGCTTTAATAAGAAAGGCAATGTAGTAATTCCAGCACCTGTTAACCTTTACTTGCCCTGCGCACAGGATTCCAGAGATGCCTTGGTCGCCCATGCCCGGGGCGCTAGTTCTTCCCCATCATGGTAACCCCCTTCTTTCCCCCACACCCATTTAACGACTCCTCTGTCAGGGCCCCCCCCCCCCTTTGAAGGTGGGAGCATGTATGTTGTGGTACTAACATGTTTTTCACTTTAGTATAGAGTATTCCGTTCATGGGATGTGGCAGAGATGCACTGTGCATAGTGTGGAACAATAGTCACAGAACAGGCAAATCCCTGGAATTGGAAATGATGAGGTGCCTCTGATGATTATAAAACAAACAACAATACAACTTGCACAACATTTCCTATACCCAACACAAGAAGGGCATGTAGTACAGTGACGACTCTTCTGTCTTTGCTAGGGTGCGCCGAACACGTTCACCTCCCTTGTCTGGATAGGAGCAACGCTCGTTAACCCGCAAGAGTACAGTCTGAGGCGCTAGCTGGTGACATGGATAGTAGGCCGGTACACCCCTGGGGATGGTTATTGGTTAGGTTTATATGTCCTGCCCCACAAGACTGGGGGGCCTTTTTATAATTTCCAGCAGCTTACATAGAAAGCGGATACCTGCAGGCTAGTGTGGGCTTCATTATCTCTATAGGAAGCGCCATTTATCTAGGAGGAGGAATTAGTAGGATGTCCATATGACAACCTTTTTGTATTTCAGTTCGGTGGCCAACCCTGCTTACAGCTGGGTTTTAAACATAGTAATCCGGTAGTATTGGATGGGATAAACGTGGGATACCATTTCCTGCACCTAAAGGAAGAAAAAAAGGGGTTACCATGCTTGCTAATGGGTGACTTCTTCACAGGGGCCCACCACACCATAGGATAGGTTTGTCACCCTATATACAGCTAATTCTGGATATATAAACCTTGTGATCATTATTTATTTTGTAGTGGAATAGTGCATAGTGACACGGGCATATACATCACATTTTTTTATCTTGTGGCAATATTTCATATCTAACACTGATAATATTATATTCATACAGACAAGTTTATATGTACACTTAACATCATATGACTGAGGGTATGCGTGTTATAGGAAAGAGCTGATACCAGAGGCAGGTACACTCATAGTATACAGTGCAGTATACGAGGACTGGCTGGTTTATCACACCTATCCGGTGGCTCGCACATGATGGGGCATTCCTGGGCTACTACAACAAGACTATTCTGGGTGCTATTATAAGTAGACTCAGATGTGTCATTATCTTTATGAACCGATGAGAGTAATATTTGGCTTCCTTGTAGGGTGCTACTATGCAGTTCCTCTTTGGCCCAGGTTAATTTCAACTATTGGTACAGTTTAAATTTGTGTCACCCAATCTAGGGTTTCAAGGTTACAATGACTTTGTGTTCCGGAGCATGCCTGGCAGCTCTATTACGTATATAGTAGGGGTCTTACCTAGTCTATTGGTACCCATGGCATACTATTTGGGCAGAGCCACAAAATCACGGTCACGCCTTGTATAGTTTTTAACTCCCTACACTTTACACATGTAGATGAATTATTCCACACACTTCAACAAATTTAGATAACATCTCTAAGGCTCGTTCGTCTTTGTGTGCCACTATGGAATGTTGTCACCTACACTACTTTCTAAGCAGAGGACATGTGATAACATTCTTGTAGACAGTAAGATAACACTGATATCATGTCAGAGTTCAAGCTTATGGCCTGCTACATGTGCACTCTTCTTTTATAAGGTACATATCTACCAAATGTAGTGAGCCGTGTAACAGTTCCCAGGTCTACCTTTGTTTCATTGCACTCCATGCATTTTAATAAATTTGCTGGAATGCTATATTCAAGGAGTTACTTGCTGGAATATAATAACTGGGATTTAGTATTTGTGCACCACATAGTTCCACTTGTCTGCTTTTCTACTTAGGTGCAGCTATGCTGTCCTCCATTTAGCACCCTGCCCAGTGAATATTCATATGTATAACATAGAATGTTAGGATACTATTGCTTTCTTCGGTGCTATGTTCTATGTGCATCATCTGACGTTTTTATGGATGACCTGTTGGACCTGTTTTTTTGGATGACTTGTTGGATACTTCCAGTCTGGCAGTGATAGAGCCTTATTCTATCTGTTACAGGTTTCTCAGCTCAGAAGACCTTTATATGGATAGTAGGTCATTCATATGTGTTCTGGACATCCAGGCACAGTTTTGCTGGTAATAGAGAAGCCTTTGCAAGGCCAGTTGTTGTTTTCCCTCTTGTCGGAAGAAATTACTAAATACAGCATGCCAGATGTACTGGTAATGCACTTGGGAGGTAATGATTTGGGCTGTGGTAAATCCTTGGACTTAATTATTACCATTAGAGAAGATCTACGGACCATTAAGGCCTAATGGCCGTCGGTCCTGATTTGTTGGTCCTATGTTATTCCCCGGATAAACTGGCACCCTAATATATCAGTTTGTATTATGAAATCCCTTGTTGCCAAACTTAATCGCTCCACAGGAAAAATAATTACTGATCTTGGGGAAAGTTAGTGATTAGATCACCCGTTAATTACGGCTGATAAGGTACATCTGTATCGCAAAGATGGAGTTCGCCTCACTGATGAAGGTAATTGGATTTTCGTGGAGAATCTTTATTGGAGACTTGATGGGTGAGTTTGGTCACTGGGTGGCGTGCTGTTCGTCCGTTAAAGGTCTTCAGCGTCACAGCAGAGCTTTTGCAATCAGCGGCTAATTCACACGGTGCTACCGCTGATTGGCATCACATCACTACTCCTTTCAAAGCCCCCTGGCTCTTGGTACCTCATGTGAGGGACCCCTCGATCTGCACTGTGCGTGTACGTCCTTATGAGCTCAGACGGGAGTAGTCACGATGATACCAGATTTAGCACCGGCCGATCGTAAAGTACTAGGTCCTGGGACCAGTGGTTATTGCCTTGTGGACATACACTGTTCGGTTTTGCTATTAGTCATTAGCTAATTGGATTGCTCTCGTCGCCACCCTTATAATTTGTAATTAATAAACTGTGACTTGCTGAGTTTGCCAAAATTAAGTTGTCAGTGTTTGTTTTAGAGATAAGATTTTAGAGTGTTAACAGCTATGAAGGAATGGTGCAATGATAAAGGAAATCATCTGTAGGCAGATTATGTAAACAAAATATATTTGAAAAAATATTTATATATTTATACTGTTAAAAGTTATTTTAATTTTTTTATAACACACACCTTTTAAGCATTCTGTCATGCATTTTTATTGTACTTACGTATGTGCGTATGCTACAATATGTTATATGTGTCTATGTTCAGCAAGTACTGTTTAGGCAGAGGGTATTTCCACCCGGATTCAACTCAAAATATATCTTGATACACTTGGGTTTGAATACGGGACAAGTTCCGTTCTCTTTGTTAACACACAACTTACTTGCATAAGTTGCATTCGGACTTGAATTCGTCCCAGATTTACTTGCAGGGATGATATAAAAACACAGTGCAGACAATTGTAGCAACATTCTATTCTTATAATCTCCTTGCTATATGTATATATGACCTGGGTGTGGTTGATTTATTGCTGGGTACTTTGACCTGTGTTGCATTTCACTCTACAGATGACGGGAGAAGCAAAGAGAAGATCTCTAATCCAGAGTAAAAAGGTAAAACTTTCTGCTTATTTAAATTTGTATTTTAAATCTCATTAGAGATTTCTTATTTTACTTGGATAGCTTTGATTACAGCTTCTTTTCTTCTCATGTTGTACCCACATAGTACAGGAATGGATGTAATGTAATGTTATTACCTGATAGACAGAACAGCAGCTGAAATGTCACCTTCTCATCTCTTACATGAATTGCCTTAAACATTTATACAATAGCAGTGAGTGTATGCTTTTAAATGATAAATCTAAATAGTGTGATCACTACTACATCCAGCAACAAGATTGAATACATTGTGACTTTAACGCAAGTCCCTACATTATACTGTGTCCTGAATACTGCTGTGTCAGACATCTGCCTTAGTTTGCATCACTATCGGCACAGCCCAGCCACAGGAAGAGTGTGATAATTGAAGTTCTACTTGCATTTAATGCAAGTGTAAGTCAAGTACACAGTGGTAGAGAGATCAGGGGCCTTATTCATTTTTCAAAGTAAGTCCGTTTGCGTGGCGTGTTGGCATGAAATAGTTGAGCATGTGTTAGGACTGGACTTACGATAGTGAATGTAATTGCATGCAGTTCAAGTCCACAAGCAAATGACACATCTGCCTACTACTTGAAGGGCAGAATGGAGGAGGGAAGGGGCAGATTAACATAGTGCAGTAAGGGCGTGCTGGGGGTGAGCGTACCCATATGAAGACGCTCTGTGCATCTCTTAGGTACGAGTTTTTTAGCCATATCACTTGCACTAGCTACAGGGCAGGTGTAAGTGCCGACTGATCGCAATGACAACACATCTGTAAACCAGATCATGTGTTTGCAAGTAAGAGAAACTATAAAAATGCATTTTATGAACAGTACACATTCAGAACATCCTGTTTTATATATTTCACGTAAAAAATATTTTTATATTAATGATTACACTGGTCAGCACTCATTTTATTGCTGATCATAATAGAGTGATTTTGGGGTAACTTTGTGGGGCTGATTCCGAATATGACATTAGTTTTGCTAGATTGGCTTTAATTCTTGAGATAATTTGTACCGTATTGAAAAACATAAAAATGCCCAAAAATGTACTGGTCAGGCAGAGCCTATTTACAAATCACATTGAAATTGTCTCAAATCATACAAAAGTAAACACATAAAATACAAAATGCCATTTTATTTGGTACAATAACAGATGAACATAGTGCGCTGATTCAGATAATTACAATTAATACATAGTAAAATGCTGGTTGTACGAGTTTCTGTTATGTGGGTTATCAGGACAATCATGTTGGAGGCTCCAGTAATAGTCTGACATGTGTCTGTCCCATCCGCCTTGATATCGTTCCTCCATCACCTTTATATCTTGATGAAACCTCTCCCCTTGTTCCTCCAGCCAGTGACCACATTACCAACAAAGAATTGACTGTGTAACTTAACATGTCTGAAGGGGGTTTTGTTCCCGGAGGCAGTCATCTCCCACCCTCAGATAGTTATAGACACAGGAGAAAGAGATTCTACCAGTGATGGACACTATTATAAACATTTCATTAACCCTATCATTACCAGGGCTGTTAGTACACCAGTAACCCTTTACTTGTCTTCTCATTTCCATCTTTTGTCATAATTTCCATTAATGACAACAATAACCAATGTTAATAAGTTAATAAATGTAATAAGTGCTTATTTAAAGAGGGTTTAGGAAAAACCACATGAAGAAAATTGAATGTCTGTACTAAACGTACGGGATAAGTTATCTGGAACTTGTATCATGGAGGCCTGTGACCTTTACAGCTTAAGGTGCGTTATCTCATAGCAGGCGGGGCTGAGATCCGCCAGCAGGACCTCATGAGTCGGATTGTATCAATGGTGATCTCTATCTCTTTGTTGCTATAACATTCGAAGTATTGTGACTTAATAAGGCAATTGTAACTCTTAAATGAGTGTGGTGTGTATTTGACAGCATTTGTGTGGATCGTATTAGACACAATTGTGTCTTGAACTGTGGAATGATCCTGTGAACTCATTAAAAACCCTGGATCACGATACAGATTACTATCCATGAGACATTTAATTTTTTTCCCTATAAGTGCACTATAGGTGTTTTTTATAAACTGAGATTTAAATTGGTCCAGATCAAGTGTTATATGAAGTCTGTTTTAGTAGCTTTCTAATTGTTTTAGATGTACATGTGTTGAAATAAAATGAAAAAATATTTTTATTATTTGAACTCTACGGTGATATTTTTCTCTTAGATAGCAGCATGGTGGCTCAGTGGTTAGCCCGTCTGCCTCACAGCACTGGGGTCATGAGTTCAATTCCCAACCATGGCCTTATATGTGTGGAGTTTGTATGTTCTCCCCGTGTTTGCATGGGTTTCCTCCGGGTGCTCCGGTTTCCTTCCACACGCCAAAAACATACTAATTGGCTGCTATGAAAATTGACCCTAGTCTGTCTGTGTGTGTGTGTGTGTATATGTGTGTTAGGGGAATTTAGACTGTAAGCTCCTATGGGGCAGGGACAGATGTGAGTTAGTTCTCTGTACAGCGCTGCGGAATCAGTGGCGCTATATAAATAAATGATGATGATCTAACTTGTGCTTTTTTTTTTTTTTTTTTACTTTTTTCTGTTTTATGTTCTTAATTGAAGTTTATACACAACAACTTCGAAAATAAAGCAGCAACTGTGATCCTTTTCTAAGTATATAATTGGTTTTCAGATTCGTCATATGTTTATAATGTTAAAGGTATAGAATTTTTTTAGTCAGTGCCAGGTTTCTATACCTTATCTAGGTTTTGAATTTTGGTAATTTTGACACGGATATCTCTTTTTGGAATACCAACACTGGAGAAGAATCGTATTTTGGCTGCTCCTTTTACCATACAGATATACAGGGAAGGGAAGGAAGGTACCCGGGCTAAGGGTACTGTGAGGAGCACCCCCAGCCATAAGCCCCCCCCCCCCCCATAGTCTCACTTTCACGAGATCTCCTTAGTAAAGAGATTACTGCGCACCAGGTAAGCCGTACAGTGAGAGCAGGCAGCTAACGGCATAACATTTGCT